>NW_005356042.1:4688057-4699502 GCF_000412655.1 Myotis brandtii | reverse complement strand
CACTCCTCCCAGCCCCTGCCATGCCAGCAGGACCTGGCCCATCACACCCAACCTGGCCAGCAGGCATGGAAAGAATGACTCGTCTTTTCACGAAGATGGACGATGATCTCAGGTGAGGGGTAGGGGCTTGGAACAAAACGTCCTTGGTAACAAAGGCTTGGAGAAAACATGGCCCCAAACAGTGGTTTCCAGGGAGGCCCCTTCGCCCAGATCTTCTCACTGGGCCCGGTGGCTTGCGGAGCAGCTGCAGGAGGCATTTCTTCCCTCCAGAGCCTGGCTCGTCCTCAGGCTTCTGCAATCCTTGGTGAAGTGTGTGAGGGCACCCAGGCAGCCAGCGCCTCGGGGTGGCGTCCACCTGCCAGTGCCGGCTCAGGACCGCACTTGCGTTGCTCTGCTGTGGGCTGGGGCTGAGGCTGAAACCCCCACCCTCCCCCAAGGGCTTTCTCAGCAATTTCCAGATGCCTGGCCTTCCCATATTCTCTCTACCAGAACGCCCTGTGCAGCTGGACTCGATGGAACCTCCGTGAATGGGAACCCATGTCCTCCCTGGCCCACCTCCTGGGGCAGAGTGGGTGCCACTTCTTTTCACATGGTGACACCATGCCTCTGGCCGCAGGGAAGACCTGGATTCTAAGCTGCTTCTCATACTCTGGGAACCCTGCTTGCACCGAATTCTACTTCCTGTGTAAAGTCACACGCAAAATTAATTAGATAGCGTCCTGGTGAATTATCCTTCCACCTGAGCTGCTGCTACAGCCTCTGCCACCCCATCAGGTGCAGGTTCTCGTTCCTCGAGGGCGGGCAGTGTCCTTCTCTCAGAGGCTCCCCATCTGCTCCCCCTCTGAGGCCCTCAATCCCGGATCTCTTCGTGACCCACATGCAGACCCTCTCAGGGACCAGATAGCACAGTGTGTGGCACTGCTGGGAAAGTCTGAGTTAGTCCAACGCGGGGCTGACGAAGAAGAGCCCAGGTCCTTCCTCTGGGCAGCCCTCCTTGACCAGGGTCCCCACAAAGCCGGCGAGGTGTGTCAGTCTGGCCTGTCACATCTTCTTCCACGATATAGTCCCCTGCAGCCCCTGCCACTCTGGGTCAGGCAGCCCCAGCCCTGCAGCCCCTATGTCAGTGCCTCTTGGCTCTCTGTTGTCATTTCGGGGTCGTACATCCCTGTGAGGGCGGGGACTGGCTGTCCTGGTCACTGCTGAGTGCTGGCAGCTGGTGAGGACCCTGAGGCCTTGCTGAATGGCCACTAGTCAGTGTCAGGTGTGGCCCCTGGGGCCTGGCTCTTCCTGTGCACTCTGTCCCTCCCTCCGTCTGCTAGTGAGGGACTTTTGTAGCACCTTCCTCACCTGACTCCTTTTCCTCTAGCATAATATGCAAGCCCTCCGCTGCCTCCCACTGGCCTGACTCCATCCCAGGGAGCTGGTCCTGCCACTCGTCCACTTGGCCTGTCCCCGCTCCTCTGCGGGAGCCGTACCTGCCCGCTGCCCTGCCCTGCCCTGCCCTGTCAGGAGGAGGCTCTGGAGCAAACAGCCTGGGCCTTGGTCCTGGACGGCCCTGGTGGCTTGGGCTGTACCTGAGGGGAGGGGGCTGTGCAGAGGCAGCAAGGGCTGACGCTGGGCTGGGCTCTCACCTCCACTAGCCTGTTTCCTCAGGGTGCGGGCATGGGCGTTGCATACAGTGAATACTGTGGACAGGAGGGAGAGCGGATGCCTGCTTGTGCCCAGCAGTGCCTGGCCTTTTAGGAGAGCCCACGAGGGCTGGCCATCATGTCGTCCTGGCACCTGTGAGAGGCATGGCTGTCTGCCCACTGTCCCCGGAGTTGCAGGGGGACAGGTGTGCTCACTGTGGGAGCTACTGGCAAAGAAAGGACTGAATCAATGAATATGAATTATGGCTTGGGGGGTAGGTGGGGCAGAAAGGATGGCTTCTCCCCACATGTTCTTGCATCCAACTCGGCTTCATGAAGCAAAAATAGCAGTTGAGCCTGTTTTTTTCAGCTTCTCATTTTCCTTCAAAACAGAGCTGCATTTCATCAAAACCTCTAAATATTTATTTTAACATTCTTCCTATAATTTAAAATTATTTGCTGTATTCTAAGGGATGTTTCATGTTTCCTGTTGGGCAATCGCTTTTTATCTCCACCGAGCAGCCAGCAGTCTCCATACCTTGTCATGAGCAGTGGGGGGCAAAGCTGTCATCTCCCAAAGCTGGGGTGTCCCCTTTGCACGCAGGAGCTCCAAGGCTCACGACTGGATGGCAGAGGCGAGGCCGCCTCTGGTCGCCCCGGGCAGCCTGTGGCGGGAGGACAAGTAGGTTCTGGTTCTACCATGGCCGGGTGGCCTGGGGTAAGCTGCTTTGCCTTTTTTTAAAAAAAAAATTTTCAAAAAATTTTATTAGAGAGAGAGAGAGAGAGAAACATCCAGGTGAGACAGCTGCCTCTTGTATGCACCCCAACTGGGGATTGAACCCACAACCCTTTGGTACACAGGACGACACTCCAACCAACTGAGCCACACCAGCCAGGGTCTTGCTTTCCCCCTGGCAAGTCATTTTCTTCAAGTGCCCACTCCTGGAGTTTCCCACATCCCATCCCACGTGCTGACTTTACGTGTGCAGCATCCACATGCCTTGGAAACCACAGAAAGGGACCGGCTTCCTATTCTTTCTAGTACCGTGGTTGTGACCAGGGGAGAACGGCCAGGCGTTAGCTAGTTGCCTCTAACACTCACTGATCTCCCTTTTAAGCAAAGAAGCAGCAAATCTCAGGCCCAGAGACTATGGTGGGCAAGAGGATCTAACTAGAATTTAAGGATTTAAAAATGAAATTTTTTTAGGGTGTGGAGCCCGCTGCCTTGCCAGCCTCCGGGTCCTGGGCCCTGTGCCATCCCCACCAGTGGCCCGCGGGACACAGGGAACCCCCGGCTGACAGGGGCAGTAGGGAGCCTAGGAAATATAAAAACTTTTTTTGATTCAGTTAAAAGTTCAATGCTGAAGGTACAATGATTTATTTTTGCAGAGTTAACATAAATTCAAATTTTGGTGGCATAGTAAAAACAGTATTTTTGCTGAATTGGGACATCTATGAGGCAGAAATATGCTTGGAATCAATGCTGCCCACAAGCAATAATTGCATCAGAATATTCTCCCAATCACAATAGAAGCTGAGGTTATTCAAACGTAGAACTATTAAGTAGAGAAACGAGACCACAAATCTGTGTGATGAAGCCCACATGGCGGTAAGGAGCAGAAGCAGCCTAAGCCGGCAGCCCCTGCTCTCTCCTGGGCTGTCTGCCCTCCATGGGCGCAGAAGGGTCAGAGCCTGTGGCCCACAATGGCTTTGAATTGCTTTGCGAACGGGTCCTTGCATATTGTTTGCATTTTGTTCAAAATTTACTGGAAACTTCAAGTTTTTCAGTGAATGTTGTACTAGAAAAATTCAGTCCCTGAAACTTTTGAAGAAGCGCTTCATGGGAAGATGCCGAAACGCTGCCTTACCAGAGCCGGGGAGGGCAGAGGCTGGCACCTGGGGTCGGCTTCCCGGGCAGTGCCACAGTCTCGCTCTGGAATGTCCTGGGCTTAAAGAATCTTCTGATGAAGTTCACATTTTTTAATTGGATACATTTACTAGTATATTCTCTACTCAAATGGAATGTAGTTGAGATAGCCCAAGATTTTGAAACATTTCAAAAGAATCCCAAGTTGATGAGTTTTGGCTTATGGAATATTTGTTGATGAGACGTTCTCTGAATGGAGACAGACAGACAGCACCTGCTCAGATATCCAGGCTGCAATAGCCACAGGAGTCCACATGGGAAATCAGAATGGAGAAAACCCTCCACTTTAGTCAAATTTCCTCCGAGCTTACCAGGTCTTATCGTACTGCACACCGCTGATAAGAAGAGTAGTTTCTCACCCTGGCCGGGTGGCCAGTTCAATTCCCGCCCGGGGTCCATGCCTGGGTTGTGGGTGGGTGACGGGCATGGGGAAGGCTGCTGATGGGTTGGTGTTTCATTTTCACATTGATGTTTCTCTCTCTCTTCCTCTCCCTTCCTTTCTCTCTAAGAATCAATAAACTATTCTTTAAAAAATTAATAAAAAGGAAAGTATACAAGACTACTTATACGTGTCCAGAACTTAAAAAAGAGTATTTTCTCAATAAAATATTACACTTTACTCAATCAAAGGTTTCAACATTTTTCAATTTATCAATGACAAAGTTCAACACTGAAGAAGATTGAGAATAATTTAAGAAAAAGAAAACTAATAATTAATGAAAACAAATTCTTTAAAAAATACCAGTGACATAGTGTTAGAGGCAGATATGCTTGCATAATTTATTTTTGACAATGGTTTAAATAGACCTATTTTATAGGTCCACCAATAAAGAAAATAAAAATGTCAGACAATAAATAGATATTTCCAAAAGTGTATATTTTAAAACTTATTTTTATTTTTAAAAATATTTTTTTATTGATTTCAATGAGAGGAAGGGAGAAGGAGAGAGAGATAGAAACTTCAATGATGAGAGAGAATTATTGATCAACTGCCACCTGCACACCCTCTACTGGGATTGAGCCTGCAACCCGGGCATATGCCCTGACAGAGAATCAACAGTTCATGGGTCAACACTCAACCACTGAGCCACACCGGCAGGGCTTAAACTTATTTTAAGTGCTGCCTTTTATTCTCCCTCGTGTCTTGGTTTGCTTGATAAGTTATATTGTCACCCTGGTTGCTTAACATCCCATCTGTGGCATTACTCTTTTGTTCCCTTTGTTTTCCTTGCTCCTTAAGGATACACAGATATCTTACTCATTTTTGTTCATTATTTACCTCATCCAAATATCCAACAAATACTTAGTGCCTACTCTATGCCAGATATTGTAACTCTGTAAACCCAGCAAGTAGCAAGGTCTTAGCAATGTAAGGTTCTTTAAAGTTGGATGGATGGAGGGGCGCATGGAAGGATGGGTGGATGGATGGGTGAATGGATGGATGGCTGATCCTGGGTGCGTGCATCAATGGGTGAGTGCACGGTGGATGGATGAGAGTGGATTAAATGTAGTGATTAATGAGGGCATCACTGATGCTTTAAAGGCTAGTTTTCTCCTTTTCTAAGTCTGAAGCATGTTCTCCTGGTTCATTACAATACAATCTCATGGTTGGCTAGCTCATTCCACATTGTTTTGTGGCTCTGTGAGCTCCTGTTCATCAGAGAAAGTGGGTGAGAAACCAAGAGTGTGTCAATATAAACCTCCCAAACCCTTGCTAGGAAACAGATGGACGTTGGGATTCTGAATGGTGGTCTGTGGGATCCTTTGTGAATGGACAGGGCACTTTACCCGTGGAGGCCAGGGCTGGCCAGGGACCCTTTCAGTGAGACAGGATCATGTTCTACACCAAATGCGGCTTCCAGATTGACTCTGAGCAGGTAGCAGGCAGCTGAGACCCACCACACCTGTGGATGAGAACCTTGCCTCACACAGGTCTTTTTTCCAATCTAGGACCCATGCCCATCAACTGAATACCTCCCCCAGGAGGCCGCCCATCGCCTGTGCTTATAGAATACACCTCCGGCTGCCGTGGGTTCCCCCAGCCCTTGGCTCACGCTGCCCCAGGTGACCATGACTGGTCTTACTAGTATTCATCCAGGTCCCTATGAGCTTGGTGTCCCCTTGGTGCTTAGCGAAGGTAATTGAATGAGGGTGTTGCTGCAAGATTGACTTCTTCTCCTATTTACCATTTCAGTGAGGCACTCACTCAGGAGTCCCATGTTCAGAAGCTTTGGAAATCCAGGCCTTTGAGCTGTGTAACCAAGTCAAATCCCAACTTCTCAGTCCCTAGAGTTTTAGGAGGAAACAACTGTCAGAACGCTGATGATTGAGCGCTCGCTGTGCCGGAACTAGGCCCAGTGCTCTGTGCACATTAGCTCTGTAACCCACACAGAGCCCAGAGGAGGGGGCTGCCAGCACTCACCATTTTTAGTTGGGGGAACTGAGGCACAGAGAGGTGAGGAAGCTGACCAAGGTCCCACAGCTGGTGTAGGGGCACAGGCAGGATCAACAGATGGGCTGGCCCCATAGCCTGCATTTGTTCTTTCTTCCTGAATTTTATTATGAAAAACTTCAAACAGGAAAGTTAAAATAAATTTACAGCAAATAGCCACTTACTTACCCACCACCGGATTCCATCATTAACATAGAACTGCAATCACTTTATCATGTCTAGCCATCTCTCCATCTTTCTATTCATCAGCAAATCCATCTTATTTTTGTATGCATTTCAAAAAAACAATTGCCTTCACCCCTAAACACTTGAGCCAACATTTCATCAACTACAGTTCAATATTTGTTTATGGTTTTAAATAAAATTCCCATGCGATGAAATGCACAAACTTTGGGTGTACTATTCTCCGAATTTTGACAGAAGCAAACACCCGTGAAACGCCTTCCGTGTGTGACCTGGAACTTTCCCGTCACCCAGGAAAGTCCCTCATTTACAGTCAACCCCTGCTTCGCCGCCCCCACTGAGACAACCACTGTCCTGGTTTTTTTCATCATAGGTTAGTTTTGCCTGTTCCAGAACCTCATGTAAATCAGAGTCTGCATTTCTAATCACTAGTGTATACTACCACTTGAGTGAGGGTTGTTTCAAGGGCTAGCTTTGTGGGGCTGGTAGAATTTTGCTTTCTCTGTGTATCAACCAGGGTTCTCCAGAGAAACAGAGCCAATAGGATATCTATCATCTAGCTCATCTCATCTCATCTCATCTCATCTCATCTCATCTCCCATCTAACATCTATCATCTTTCTATCTATCTATCTTTCTATCATCTGAGAGATATTTTCATTTGAAGGATTGTGGGGCTAGCACGTCTGAAATCTGCAGGGCAGACCAACAGGCTGGCAACTGGCAGGATTCACAGTCCTGAGACAGAACTTCTTCTTTGGAAAATCTTGTTTTTTTCTCTTAAGAACTTCAACTGGTTAAATGAGGCCCACCCACCTATAACCTCCCTTCCTCAGAGCCAGCGGAGTGGATGCTGACCACATCCACTGAATACCTTCGCAGCGACATCAAGACTGGTGTTCGACCGAACTGGGCACCAGAGCCTCGCCAAGTTGGCGCATGAATTAGCACTCACACGGTGTAATGCTCCTGCGTTGAAAGCTCCAGCCCTGGCCCTGGCTGAGAATGTGGGAAGGTGGTTCCCAGCAGGAGGAAGGTCCACCCAGAGACCTAACTGGAAGGGAAGAGCCATGGCCCTGGCTGGGAGTCTCAGCAGTCATTGGAGGGAGCCGTGCTGGGCCGGAGCCAGGCCGCGTGGAGGTGGTGGTGGTGGGGTCTGCGCTTCCTTCCTCAGCCCTCGGAGAGCGCAGCTGTTGTGTAACAAAAGGGATTCTTTGCGCGGCTCTCCAGGATGACTCGCTCCTCCCAATAGATGGTCTGATTATGTTTTAATGAGAATAATATTTGCTTGGAGGAAGGATGAACCCAGCCACGTTTTTATGTCAGCCAGATGTCTTCAACTATTTCCCCCTCCCAGCACTGGGGTTCTGGCAAAACCTGCACTGACGTTCGGCCCCAAAGATCCCTCTCCCTGGGCCCCACCTCTCCAGCCACCCTTTAAGTGTTTCCAGGGAATGGAAGCCATGTGTAGCTAATTCATTGACACGTTGCTCATCAAAATATAGACTTTTGTGAGAACTCACTGGTGCCTGGGTAGCATTTTAAATCTTTTTTATAAGCCTCTTACTGAGCCTGTTGTTTTGAGCCAAATGTTAACAGAACCTCGACTTCAAAAGACTGACGTTTGGGCCGAAACTCGGCAGCTCTGGTGTTTGAGCGGGCACTGAATTTGGCCGCACATTTCGAGTGATTTTAGGCTGAGCAAAGCCAGACTCTAGGCAAAGTTATTAACTGGTTTTTTCCCCCTTTATATTTTTCAGGCTGACAACAGGCTTTGAGCAGAAATCCAGGGCCCACTGCTGTGACAGGTAGGATTCAATGTCACTCACTCCTCTGTTGGTCGGGATGGCCCAGTGTGTGGCTATGTTGCCTTGCACGGGGTCTTGAGAAATCTAGGTAACTTCTTTTTTTATAGCCTTTTTTCTTCTGCCAAAGAATGGGATATGGAGCACCAATTTTGTCTGTTACTTCTCTCTAGAACTTCATTCATTTCATTCATTCTTCATTCACTTATTTATTAATTTTATTGAACACCTATCATGTGACAAGCACCATGATAAGGGCCAGGCATCAGTGATGAGCATAAGGCATTTTGTGTGTCCTTCTAGAGCTGACACACGCGTGGGAGAGACAGGTGACTAACAGGGGAATCAGCTAAATGAAATTGTGATGGCAACTTGTGATGAAGGGAAAGACCGAAGTCTGACAAGACAGGAGGCTCCTCTGGCAGGTGGTGGGAAGACTGAAGTCTGAAGCTTGAGAAGGAAGGTGTGGGGAGGGGAGGAAGGAAGAGCATTCTGGGTGGGGAACAGAGTATGCAGGATCCCCGAGTCTCTGAAAGGACTGGGTATGATCAAGGACCAGGAAACTGACAAAAAGGAGGAGGCAAGCCAGGTCATGCTCGGCTCACAGGCAACAGAAAGGAGTTTGCATTTTACCCAAAGAGTAATGAGAAGATATTGACACGTCTGCAGAGGGATTTGGCCCCCTTTTCCTTGTTGTTTAAGTCAGGTGTGTTGAGATATAATCTACATCAGTAAAATGCACCCTTTTGCCATGCTGTTCTGAGTTTCGACAAATGCATGCAGTTGTGTATCCAGCATCACAATCAGGATCCAGAAAGGTTGCATCACCCCCACCGCTAACTCCCTCGTGGCCTTTGTAGTCAACCGCTTTCCATCCGCCAGCCCCTAGCAGCCCCCATCTGATTTCTGTCACAGAGATTAGTTTTGCCTTTTCCAGAACGTCATCAAAATGGAATGATCCGGAATGCAACCCTTTGAGTCTGTCTTCCTTCACTTGTCACAGTGCATCCGACGGCCAGGCTGTTGCAGGCATCAATAGTTTGCTCCTTTGATCGCTGAGTGGTAGTCCGCGATTCAGACGCACGAACATTGGTTTATCCAGCCACCTGCTGAAGGCTGTCTGGGCAGGTTCCAGTTCTTGGCAGCCGTGACTAGCGCTGCTCTGAGCTTTATGCTCAGACCGATGTTACTGCTCCTCTCTCCCACTCCTTGCCAATGCTCCATTCATATTTGCAGGCGGTTTTGGGTTGTACAGTAAGAGTATAGTTAATGTCATAAGAAACTGCTGAGCCATTTTTGAAAGAGGTTGCACCATGAGGCATGTCCACTGGTGACGTGCACGGCCTCGAGAGCTTGGTCTCTTCAGTGTCTCTGTTCTTGGCCATCCTGTGCAGTGGCTCCTCCCTGGGACTTTTGCCAAAGAATGGGACGCAGAGAAGTAATTTTGTATTCGCGTTTCCCTCATGACTATTATATTGAGCACCTTTCCGTGGGCTTCCATTGTTGCTTTGAAAAGGAATTGTGTTGGGTGTGGTGTATGGAGCCCCAGCGGGAGACAGAGGTCTGAGTCCTCGTTTTAGTTCAGCTGCTAACCTGCCGTGTGATGCAGGGCAAGTCCCCTCTCTCCGCCTCATTTCCTGTAACTGTCGTGGGGATGGTAACGGAGCTGTTGTGAGGATGGAGGCCAAGGTGAGAGGCGGGAAAGTGCTACAGTTTCCTGCTCATTCCATGGTCATTGCTATAATTCCTTGTCATGCCATCTCCTCCGGCTTCGCTTCCTTCCTCAGCTCTGCACAGTAATCATGATGGGATCAATAACCAAGACGCCGTGGGTAACCTAGTGCAGTACTTTTAAGTCAGCAGCTCCCTCTCACATGCCCGCCTATTCTATTTCTGAGGAAGGGGAGGAACGCTGATACAGAGGAACCCGTTCTCTCTGGAAACTGTTTGCCCTCTCCATCCCCAATCCCGCCTCCAACCGCCTGCTCCTCCCGCTCCTCCCACGAGCTCCCCTCCTGAGCAATCCCATGCTCCCACTCTCTTGAGCCAAGAGCCTTGGGATCAGACTGGACTCCATCCCCCTCTCTTTCGTGCCCACATCCAGTCCTTCAGCAGGGCCTCTGGCAGCATTTTAAAGATAGATGCAAAATCTGGTCATTGCTTCCCTCATTTGTACCCCGGTCCAAGCCCCTCCTCTCACCTGGACCATTGCCCTGGCTTGCTGACAGGTCTCCCAATCCCCCTGGTCCCGCAGTCAGTTCTCCAAATTGTGGCCAGAGAGGTCCCCACCCCTCCTGCCTGCCTGCCCTTCCCTTCTGCCCAGGTGGGCATCCTAGCACTCTGGGTGGGGACCTTCTGCCCAAACCCATCATTGTCCGCTCGCTCCTGGACTCCATTCAGGCTCTGCTCACAGGCCACCCCTCCCCCCCCCAGACGTCTTCTGTTCCCCGCTACTGCTTACCTGCTTGTTTTCCTTGGGGCACGCAACCCCAGCCAGCACTTCATTTACCTATTTAGTATTTAGGGTCTGTCCTGCCTCTGGGATATCAGGCCTGGGCTGCAGGGGTCTTCTGTTCACCGCTCGATCCCAGGACCCAGCCTTGGCACACATGGGGCCCAGGAATACTTGCCGAACGAACAGACACAAGAATGACTTGAGTCAACCCAAAATTGGTAACAGCCAAGAGCTGCAGTGGTCCCAGTGGGAAATCAGTGTCAGGAGGGCAATTCTTTTCTGAAACCACCAAGGAGTCAGAAGGTGCCCCTGGAGGTTGCATCATCCAGGCGCTGGGGTTGTTACTGAGCGGAGGTGTCCCATGGGGTGAACAGATGCCCCACTAGGATGTGCGAAGAAAAGATGAAAACTTCTATGGACTTTGAATATCATTCTTTTAACATTTCAGTATGTGTATGTGTTTAACCACATACACATACTGGCCTACAGTGTCACCATGGACTAGCATGTGTGTATCATTTATAAAGGAGCCACAATTGTTTACAGTTGGAGATGTGCAATTAGCAAGGCTGAGAGACTTGTTCGAGAGCAGGGTCTTTTAACGGGGGCAATTTTTAGGGCTATCGGATAACATATACAAAGGTTGGGGCGGCATAAGTGTATCCCACATATTGCTTGTGACACACTTATACTAAAATTTATTTGCTGTTTATCTGAAATTCAAATTTAACAGAGCCTCCTCCTATAGTTTTGTTTGCTAAAGCTGGCAGCCCTGCCCCAGGAGACATCTGGCAATGTCTGGAGGCAGTTATGTTAACAAGATAGCTCCCTTCTCAAGGTGGGAGGCCTCCTCCTACCTGTTACAGGGTCTTTTTGAGACTTTGATGTGGTAATGATATAAAGTGCTTGCCTAGGCACATCCAGAGGTGTGTGGAGGTCGCTGCCTCGGAGATTGAGTGTCTGTCTCTGACAGTGCCACCCCCTCCCTCCGCCGCC
>NW_005356042.1:4667237-4687856 GCF_000412655.1 Myotis brandtii | reverse complement strand
CTGAAGCAGGAGACCTGCCTTTAATTCTGCCAGGGCCACACATGGGAGGGTCAGGCTCACGTCAGCTTCAAATACACACATCTAACAATAACAACAATGTTTTAAACCTCTTATTGCCAGGCATTGTATCTCCATCATCTCTAATCAATATTCTCCTTGAATGTCAACCTATGAAAAATTTTTATAGTCTGTGTTTAAATAAGGAACTTGCAGAGAGTTTATAAATTGATGTAAGATCCAGAGCTGTCCTACCTTAGGAGAAATGCCATTTATCCTGATATTATGTACTTCTTATCTATACTAATAAAAGCCTAGGTGACCCTTGCACGCGATGTCATCACAAGATGGCCGCCACAAGATGGCCATCACAAAAGATGGCCACCACAACTTGGCCACATATACAGCAGAGGCAGGGCCTGGCGGCTGCTCCTCGCAGTGAGGCCTGGGGTCCCACAGCTCCATGCGGCGCGGAGGAAGTGGGTCCCGACAGAGGAGGCGGGTCGCGGCAGGGGAGGGCAGTTGGGGGTGATTGGGCCGGCAGGGGAGCAGTTAGGCATAAATCAGGCTGGCAGGGGAGTGGTTAGTGGGCAATCAGGCTGGCAGGCAGAAGCAGTAATGGGCAATCAGGCAGGCAGACAGGCGAGCGGTTAGGAGCCAGTAGTCCCGGATTGTGAGAGGGATGTCTGACTGCCGGTTTAGGCCCAATCCGGCCTAAACTGGCAGTCGGACATCCCTCGAGGGGTCCCAGATTGGAGAGGGTGCAGGCCAGGCTAAGGGACACCCTCCCCCACCTCTGCATGAATTTCGTGCACCATGCCACTAGTTATTTGATAAAATGATAATAGAGGGTAATGACTTTTAGGGTTTTTAAAAGATATATATTTTTATTGATTTCAGAGAGAAACATCAATGATGAGAGAGACTCATGATCGGCTGCCTCTTGTATGCCCCCAACTGGAGAAGGGGCCTGCAACCTGAGCATGTTCCCTGACTGGGGATGGAACCGTGACCTCCTGGTTCATAGGTTGATGCTCATCCACTGAGCCATGCCAGTCAGGCTAGGGTTGTTATTTAAAATGTGGAAATAAAAAATGACCATCCCTACATTAGACCAAAAAACTCTTCTGGAAATTTTACTGAGTTTTTGACATCTGACTCTGGCCAATATGGAGAAACAGGGATCTACCCTTCGCTGTGAAAAAACAGAAAACTGGATGAAATGTTCAAAGCACTGTTTTCACCACATTGCACAAAAGACAGTACAACAGGGAAACAAACAAGGCCCCATGATTGCTCAGTGCAGGGAGGGGATGAAATAGAGGGGGTGGTCTCACCTAGTGGGAGAGATAGAGGTTGGAGTCAGGGAGGCCAAATGAACAGGAATCCGAGGACAGGGTGCTGAAGAGGAAGATGTTGCCAGGCAAGAGCTCCAGGGACCTGCTGAGAGGCCCGCAGGCCGTGACTGAGAGCTGCTGTGCGTGTGGGTGTTGAACTGCAGAAGGCCGGGGAAGGCATTGCCCAAAGGAGCAGGCAGAACCATCCCTGGGCTGGGATGGTTGTATTCACACCCGTCAGGGCAGACTGACCTCACCATACACTGGGAGTTGGTGGAGCCGCAGAAGAGTCTTTTCTGAGTAATGGTGGTAAATTAGCCTAAGTCTGTACTGCACCCATCCTAATAGCAGACATTCAATTTAAAAGATTATGCATGAAAAAGGCAGAAAATTAAGACCAATAATCAGGAGGAAAAAGAAATCAATAGGAAGCTACCCACAAGTGGCAGAAATGATGGAATTCACAGATAAGGATGTTAAAATAGCTATTAAAATATGTTCCATGTGTTCAAGAAGGAAGAGGAATACATCATAATCAAGATAAGGAGTGAGATAAGAGATATAAAAAGTCACAAATGGAACTTCAAGAGATGAAATTTTAATAATATCTGAAATGAAAAACACTGGCTGGGATTCACAGCAGACTACTAGTAAATGCTGTAGAAGAAAAGATCAATGACTTTGAAGGTACTGATATTCAAATCAGAACAGAGATTAAAAAAAAACTAAAAAAATAACATGACAATACCCTCACCTGTGGGGTGATACCCAGTTATGTAGCCTCTGTATAAATGGAGCTCTAGGAAGAAGAGAGGCAGGGACAACAGAGTTTGAAGAAATAATAGCCAAATTTTTCTGAATTCGACAGAAACCATAAACCCACAGATACAAGATGCTGAATAAACCCCATGTAAAATAAACATGAAGAAAGCCATGTTGAGGCACATTATAAACAAATTGCTGAAAACCAGTGCTAAAGAGAAATCTTAGAAGCAGAAGGATAAAATGACACACCATGGACAGAGGGACAGCAGACCTCTGGCCAGAAACCATGCAAGCCGGAAAATAATGGGTAAGCACGTTTAAAGTGCTCAAATGGGGAACCCGTCAACAATGATTATATTACCCAGTAAAAAATACGCTTCAAAATTGGAGATAAAATGAAGACTATTTCAGACAAATAAAAAGTGATAGAATTCATTATTTGTTACATTGTCAGCAGACCTGTTGTACAAGATATGTTAAAGGAGGTTCTTCCAGGAGAAGAAAATAATTCCAGATAGAAATTTAGATCAACACAAAGCAGTGAAGAGTACCAGAACTAGTAATTATATAGGTAAATATAAATGATATTTTCTCAATTCTAGATCTCTTGAAATGACAATTCTCTGTTTAAAGCAAAAACAATTAACCATGTATTTTGGGGGTTTTTGGTATACATGGAAGTAAAATATATGACAATAATTGCACAAAGGATGGGAAGGGGACATAGGAGTATATTTTTGAGTGATTCGTACATTGTATGTGATGCGAAATAATATTATTTGAAGGTAGACTGTGATGTTATAGATGTATATTATAACTTCTGGAACATTCAGTAAAAATAACTTTTAAGGTATAGCGAATAAGCCTGTAAGTGGAGATAAAAGAGTATCATTAAAATAAAATTCTCAATTAATCTGAAAAAAGGCATGGCAATACCATAGAAATAGATTTAAATCCAACCTTGTTTATTTCAATTACAAATCATTACAACAAATGTAAATTGTCTAACATTCAAAATTAAGGCAGAAACCAAGAGATAGGATAAAAAAGCAAGACCCAAGGAAATACTGCCTAAAGAAGTGCAATTTAAATAGAAAAGCACAAAGTAGGATCAATATAAGAGGATGGGAAAAAAAGATTTACCATGATAATATGAATCAATAGAAAGCTGTAGTGACTGTATTAACCAGACAAAGTAGGTTTCATACCAAAGGAAGGTTTCCAGGGATAAGGAAGTCAATTCCGCAAGAAGATACAAATGCTAAATGGATATATTTCTAATAACAGCTTCCAGATATATGAAGCAAAAACTGATAGAACTAAAAGGGTAAATAAATAACAACCATAGCTGGAGGCATCAATATTCCTGTATCAGTCAGGGTTCAACCAGTGGAGCAGAACCAGTGGGAGCTTTGTCTGTATCAAGAAATACAATAAATTATTGGCTCATGTAATTGTGGGCTGGCCACGCAAGTCTGACGGCAGGCCAATGTGAGTGTAGGCAACGCCAATGCTGTTGTTCAGAGGAGCGAGTCCTTCTTTCCCTGGGGAAGCCTCAGCCCAGCTTTTAAGGTCTTTCTGCTGATTATGTCGGGCCCACTCCACATCATCTCACTCACTGAAAGTCAACTGAAAGGGACTTTCATCACATCTGCCAAATCCCTTCACAGCAGCACCTAGTCTAGTGTTTGGATGGAGAAGCATATACATCAGAAGCCATCACAACCATCTCCCAACATAGAACAAGTAGACGGAAAATCAGTGACCATATGGAAGACTTGGAAATGTTGTCAATTAACTTTACTTAATTGGCATTTGCAGAACATTCCACCCAATAAGGGTAGAGAGAACATGAACATTCATCCAGGTGGACTATATTCTTGACCATAAAGTAGGTGCCAATAAATTAAGAAGATTGAAGCCATACAAAGTATGTTCTCTGACCACAAGGGGATTCATTTCAAAGAGGTCAGGAGAGCTCTCCAAAATCAGGCAGCGAGGAAAGTGCTGGAGCTCGGATTTGAACACAAGCCTTTCTGGCTTTTTAAAGCCGCACCCACTTCCTGCTACCCAGGCTGTGACTGGACTGCTGGAGAGGGGGTGGGCCTGCGTCTGGGGGACTGGAGACGTCTGGCATCCTGCACCAATTGCATCTTTTAAAATGCTTAAACTTGCTATGATCCTGTGTTATTAGTACCAGACTGCACAAACACTCATAAATTTCAGCCTCATGTCCATCATCACAAAGGGCCTCACCCCTGGGGTGCTTTTGTTTTCAGAGACCCCAGTGAGAACTGACACTGGGCGGTTCTCCCTGGAGGACCCAGAGATGCAGTGGAGAGAACATGATGATTAGCCAGGGCCCAATGGGGAGCTGGCTGGGGAGCCTGTGTCCTTTTGGTCAAAGTTCAGAGGCCTAGGAAAAGGAGATTGGTTCTGCAACGCCAAGGAGTTTGGCCAGGATCGTCCAGTATCCTCCAGACACTGCCGGCATCCTCTCCAACAGAACATGGGACAGTAGGGGCGGTGGTGCCCTGAGCCAGCACGGACAGCTTCCCACACCACCCTGTCCCCTATGAAATAACGGAGCAGGTCCTGCTCCAAATATCTTGAACTTGGAACTTGAAACAATAACTGAGGGAAGTGTTAAGGTGGGGAAGTTTTCTGTTGTTATCACTGTCTTTGTCCCTTGGCAAGTTTCTGAGCTGCCTGTGGTAGGTAGTTCTGGGACCTGACAGTCCAATCATCTATCAAAACTCACAAATGACCATCTCCTCATCTTTCTTACTCATCTGCTTTTGTAGTAAGTTTGGGTAAAAGCGACTTTGAAAAAAAGAGACCATGAAATCCAAGCAGATGTTACACGAAACACGTATGTAAACCGTAGATGGTAAACGGACGGTTCTCGTGCCCAGCCATGAGAGCTTGGGCAGGACAGGGCGCAGCTCCTTCGCACGTGGCATGTGGCAGAGAAGCGCCCGTTTCAGAACCGTGCGAGCCTCTCCGAGGTCACAGAAATCTCGAAGCAAAGGAGAGGGCTTCCATGTCCGCATCCGGTGATTGACAGGTGATAATGTTTTATTGGAGCAGAAACATTTCCCAACTAATTTATTCCTTCACTCATGTGGATAAAAAGGGGGGTTGCAGGGGAGAGAATGAGAAAATAGAAGCAGATTAGGGGGCTAAGTTGAACTTGCTTGCCAAACTACACATACCCTGTGCCCAACTTCCATAACTGAAATGAAATGTTGAATTAGTCACAACAAATTAAAACACTATTTATTGACGGATGGAGGGTCCAACTTTTTGTAACTTGTGGAATTTCCTCTGTCCCTCCTCTTCCTCTCCCCAGTCCTCGCTCCCCTCTGGCAAGGGAACTGGTTTTTCTTGCCATGTGAGTTCATCAAAATCAGAATGCTCGTTCTATTGGAAACAACATTTCTGCAGCGCCTCTGAAAGAGAAAAGTGTGTCAGTTCCCGTCCTGGCACTCAGTCTCCCAAGCACAGCCCCGGGACTTGCCATGACACCCCGCTTGCAGCTCCTCCTGCCGTGGGCAGTCATGGTCACAGCTTTGCCAGTCTTTTTCATGGAGCGAAGTGAGGCTCGCTCATCAAATTCCTTCCACAGTGAAACCGCCACCTGGCACAGCCCTCACGGAGGTGGCATTGGCTCCTGTGATCCAGAGCTTCTGAAAGCTCCTCGGGCTGTAACCTAGGCAACAGGTGAATTTTTTTTATTTTTTTTTATTTCTTAAAGTATTACAAAGAGTATTACATATGTCTCCTCCCCCCGCCTTGACATTCCCCTGGCTTTCCCCACCCCCCAGTGTCTTGTGTCCATTGGTTATTCTCATATGCATGCATACAAGTCCTTTGGTTGATCTCCTACCCCCCCAACCCTCCCCAGGGTCCCCACTGTAGTTTGATAGTCTGCTCAATGCTGCTCTGCCTCTGTATCCATTTTTGTTCATCAGTCTGTAATGGTCCTTATTATCCATAAATGAGTGAGTTCATGTGGTATTTTTCTCAGCTTCCCAGGGGCCATCTCAGCCTCACAGGGGCCGTCCCAGCCTCACAAGGGCCGTCTCAGCCTCACAGGGGCCGCCTCAACCTCTCAGGGGCCGCCTCAACCTCTCAGGGGCTGTTTCAACCTCACTGGGGCCATTGCAAGCTCACCGGGGTCATTGCAAGCTCACCAGGGCCGTCTCAACCTCACCGGGGCTGTCTCAACCTCACCGGGGCCAGATTTGGCACTCTCAACAGGCGAATTTGACGGTTAATTTGCTCTTGTAGAAGTTTTGTGACTTTTTTATCCTATTTCATTGGACAAACCACAGAGCCCGCTCCCTGCCCACCTCCCTCTGAACTGGAGATGGGAGAGGAGAACTGGCTCCTCAATGTGGTGAAAGGGCTGTGAGAATTGAGGGGAGGGTAAGGGAGGGAGGCTACTAGTAGAGCCCTCTGCTGTCCTGGGGTAAAAAGGACAGTGCCCAGTGGGGACCTGAGGGTGCCGATGTGGAGAAGGGTCATCACCTGCTTCTTGCACTCAAGAGGACACGGTCATTTGCCAACCAAGGAGAGAGCACGAGAACTCTTGTCAGCATCCTGCCCGTTTTCAGTTACCCAGGAGCCTGTTAGAACTTGCTATGTCAGAAAAGCAAAAAAAAAAAAAAAAAAAAAAAAAAAAAAAGTAAGTAATATTTTATAAAAGAATATTTATTCCCTAACGTATTTGTGTAGATTGGGTGTTTCTGAATGTAGGTGTGCTTTCCGGGAGACATGCTGCCTAGAGGAAGGGGACAGTAGAATCATTGGGTCACAACTGCAGCCGGGCCTTGGCCACAGGTGCTGACCACCCCCCACTGGAAGATGCCCTTTCTCTCTGGCAGGTTTCCTGTTTTCCCACAGACCCGCGGCTCAGACACTCAATTGGCCACCAGGACTTTCCCTTCAGACCCCAGCCCCTCTCCCCATCCTCCTGATGTGGTGTAGCATCATCTGGGCTAGGTCGGCACTCTGTGTTTGTAATTCTGTTTATAGCAGTGATTCTCATAGTGGGTCCCTGGAGCTCAGCACCACCCAGGAACTTGTTAAAAACGCATACTCTCAGGCCCTGCCCCAGACCTGTTGAATCTGAGGCGCTGGTGGGGGGAGAGGGCGGGGAGAGGGCTGGCCATCTGCCTTTTCCTAAGCCCCTCCCCTCCCCCGGTAATGCTGACACAGTTTGAGAACCCCTGGTCCATAGAACTGTGCACTTTACATTGAACTACATCTCAATAAAGACCTCAAAAACATAAATGAGAAGATAGCCTATCTGCAGCAAAAATGGTAACAACATATTTTGGAGTTTATAACATGTGGAAGTAAGGATGGAAAGGAGGAAATCAATGCTGTTGTAAATTTACACACTCTATGTGAAGTGGTATACTATTGCTTACAGCTAAACTTTAAGAAGCTAAAGTTGCATTTTTAAGCCCTATGGCAACCATTAAAAATGTTAAAAGGTATAACACTTAAGGCAATAGTAGAGATAAAATCATAAAAATACTCAATTAATTCAATATAAGGGAAATAGTAAAGAGTTTTAAGAACAGATAAGACCAATTGAAAATAAGTAGCAAGATGACAGATTTAAATTCAACTCCCCAATAATAAAAAAAAGAATTATAAGATTTGGTAAGGAAATAAGACCTAACTATATGCCATCTCAAAAACAAACAAACAAACAAAAAACCAACAAACAACCCACAATTTTAAACATAAAAGCATAGGTAGATTAAAAGTAAGAGGGCAGAAAAAGTTAGACCATGAAAATGCTAATCAAAAGAAAAATAAAGCTGGAGTAGAAATGTTAGCATCATATAAAGTAGACATCAGAACAAGGAATAGTACTAGAGAGGAAGAGGGACATTTTAATCAGTGTCATTCTGTAGGAAGACATACAGTTATAAATGTGTTTGCATCCACACATGAAACAAAAAGTAACATAGAAATAGAAAAATTCACAAATGTACTTGAAAATGTCAGTGCTTCTCTCTGCAAGTTAGAGAAGTGGGCAGAAATTCAGTAAGGATGTAGAAATCTAATCACAATATTATCCAAGTTGATCTAATTGACATTAATTGGACAATCCCTCCCCCCATATTGGTAGAAAACACATTTTTGCAAGTGCACAGGGGACATTCACCAGAATAGACCATATTCTGGACCATAATACAAATCTCAACAAATTTTTAAAAAGTGAAATATGTTATTTGGCCACAACAGAGTTCAAGTATTTATATCTATATCCAAAATTTCCAAATATTAAAAGTTAAACAATATACTTTTAAATAACCCATGGGTCAAAACATAAAAAAAAATTAGAAAAGAATTTTAATTGAAAAAAAGAAAAAAGAAAACACAAAGTATGACAATTTGTAGAATGCTAGTAAGGCCACATTTAGAGGGAAATTTATACCATGAAATGATATATTGGAAAAGAAGAAAGTTCTCAAATCAATAACCTAAGCTTCCACAGTTAAGAGCCTTGAAAACGAAAAGCACAATAAATTCAATAAGAAGAAAAAGAAAACTATAAAGGTAAGAGCAGAAATCAATGAACTTGAAAACAGAAAAGCAATAGAGAAAATAAAAAAACAAAGCAAAAGCTGATTCTTTGAACAGAACAACCAATCGACAAGCCTGAAGCCAGCTGATCAAGAAAAAAGGGAGAAGCCACAAATTACCAATATCCAAAATGAAAGAGGGACATCACTACAGATTCTACAGACATAAAATGGAATAGTAAGGAACTCTTAACTTTATGACAATACATTTAATAATATTGATGTAATGAATAAATTTCTTGAATGACACACACTACCAAACCCAACAAAGAAGAATTAGGTGTTCAGTACAGAGAAGATGCCATTATTGCTGCCCACCTTGTCTGTTTGGGGGGAGCTAGAAAGGTGTCCTGCACGAGAAGAGGACCCTGTGGGCGTGGATGAAGGAGGTAGTCCAGACAGAGGAGAAAGGCCCGCCAAGGCAAGGAGGTGGGAACACGCGGGAATGTCTGCTGGGTAAAGTGTGTGCTGGAATGAATGCATTTGGGGCCCAGGGAGGGAGGTGGGACTCAGATCTTGAGTTTCCAAGCTCCGATTACTATGGTCAATGGTGGGGACTATAGGAAGCTCTTAAACTCAGGGCAGAGCTAAATTTCATGCCTCTTGTGGTGCAGCCAAGATTTCAGCTGTGTCCTAACTCACTCTCATCTCCATCAAGTGGCACTGTTGTGTGCTCAGGCACAGCCCCGAGACCTCTCCTTGGAGAGACGACACAAATTCTCAACGGCCCTGACAACAGGCCGGATCTCTGTGAGCCAAAACTGCCCTCCGCCCCTGTTCCAAGTTTGTCATAGACCAAGGCAGGAACAACAAGCAGGTTGCCACACCTGCTAGAACTGCCTGTAGAGAGAGGTGAGGGTGGTGTCCCTGTGCCTCTGGGAGCCCCGAGCCGCTGTGGGAGAGCTGGAGGCGGCAGCGGGAGGGGAGGAGTGCTTTGCCAGGAGCAGCCGAGGAGTGGAGTGCACACAGTGGACGCTTGGACAAGACGGGTTTAAAATGCTCAGATCCACTTACACACGGATCTTTAAATTAAATGTGTATGGTACCGTAGGTGTCTTTTCTCTTTATGATTTTCTTAATAACATTTTCTTCCCTCTAGCTTACTTTATTGTGAGAATACAGTATATAATACATAAGACATACAAAATATGTGTTAATTGACTTTATGTTATCAGTAAGGCTTTCAGTCAACAGCTGGCTATTAGTAGTTAAGTTTTTGGGGAGTCAAAAGTCATACACAGACTTTTTACTGTTCAGGGGGGTCGGCACCCCTAGCCTTCACGTTATGCAAGAGTCAACTGTATTTGAAAGCTGTCTTCGGCATTTACTTAAGCAGGTGCCATTAGGAGACAGATGCCAGCCCCCAGCTCCCCCTAAGTGCTCAGGCTTCCGCCAGGAGCACCCCGGCCTTTTCCCTCCTGTCTGCCTAAGAACACACTTCCTTCTTACCCCTGCCCTTTCCCAACTTTTTGCTCTGAACTGGGAGGTTTAGACTTTCATTCCAGGCTTTCCAGGGACCTCCAGCCGCACTTGGGAAGGGAGCCAGATGTGAGGATTTGTCCAACTGACCCTGCCCCCGAGGGCTCACCCAATAGTAAGCAAACTTGTTTTCCCAAAGACGCCAACCTTCCTTCTCCCTCCCTCTGGCCGAGCTCTTCGGCAAACCAGGGTGATGTCATGGGAAACAATTCAAACGCCTTGTACCACTGTGTCAGGTGCAGCAAAAGGCCTAGTGAAAACTGGGGCGGGGGGTGTGGGGAGAAATGGTTAAAGGAACCAGGCGGGCGCGATGACAGTGATGGGCTGGCAGAGGATGGATATATTGGGGGAGCTGGCTCAGCAAGCTAGTGTTTGAATGGAGCTCTAACTGCTTTGAGGAGGGGCAGGCAAAGAGAAGCTCAAGCATGCATCTGCCCCTGCCCTTGGTGTAGACGGCCAGGTGGGTGGGCGTGCCCGGTGGTCCTCCCTTCCCGTGAGAGGGGGAGTGGCACATGCTTTGATAGATTAGCAAGGCTCCATCTTAAGGAAGGCTGCTCCCCATCCTGGGAACCCCAGGCCGCTGGGGTGACTCCGCAGCCTGGCACAGCCCCAGCCTGGCAGTGTGGGGCAAAGGGCACCAGACCTCCCAGCCACGCAGGAAGGAGCCGCTGATGGAGAAGCGGCCGTGCTGCCATCTGCCTGCAGCTGGACAAGCCTTTGAAAGGAGGGGGCTCAGCTCTTTCATGGATTATGTCTGCATCCCCCAACAAGGCTATTTTAGCAAGAGACTGGGAGGAAAAGGGCAGTTTCTCTTGGCTGCGGGGTCTCGGTTTCCTTTGCTTTGGCATTGGGTCTGTTTTCTCTCCTCACTGCGAGAGGCAGTGGTGCCCGGGCCTGCGGCCTGCAGCAGCGGGGGCTCGGTCCACCCATGCCCTCGTCATCCTCCTGCCAGCTCGGTCACCTCTGAAGTTTGCAAGAAAGCGCCACTGCCCACACCGGCGAAACAGCCAGCGGTGGGAGAGGCAAGCCCACGAACACATGGGCGCGCGCGCTGTTACTTCAGTGAGCGTGTAAGCGCAGAGACACGGAACTCAGGGCGGTTGTTTCCACCATCTTGTCACTAAGCAAGGGCTGCTAACAACTCGCTCAGGGGACACGCCTTCCCGCTGGCCCTCCTGTGCACAAGCACATGCACACACACATGCACATACTCACAGACACTGACTCGCGTGAAAGACACATGCACACACACATGCACATACTCACAGATTCATATGAAACACAATGATCACACATGCACACAAATGTACACACTTACACATACCGAGACACACACAAGACATACACACTCACTGTCATACACTATCTCAGACATACTTCAACAGACAGGAACACTCTTGCTCACACGTTCATGCACACTCACACTCACAGGTGTTGTCCTGGGGGTAAGTGAAACAATGTAAGTGCCCTAAACTCGTAAATTATAATATCGCTCCACCAACAGTAGATGCTGTTGTTAACGAAAGTGCAATAGACCCAGGGGCACCAGCAGGGCCGTGGGTGCTTCCCTGGTGTGCAGGCTGCCTTAGTGGCCTTCCTTCTGGGAAGAGAGGTCCAAGCCCCAGGTCTCAACATCCGAGGGCGCCTTTGTCCTGGTGGGACTGCGTTTGTCAGAGGGTGTAGGTCAGGGCCTGCTGGGGGATGTCTGAACTGGGCCTTCCCACCGGCCTTATAACCGGCCAGTGATGGCAGCTCGTACACTTACTTCCCCAGGAGCCTGTGCAACAGGAGCCGCTCTTCCCCACCCGCCCCTGGGGCGAAGGGTGCGGGTCTGGCCGCCCCAACCGGCTCCCCTCAGGCGTGTGCTGGCGGGAAGGTGAGCCGGGCAGGTGAGCCAGGCTGGTGTCAGTGCTGGAGAGCTGGTGTCGGCGCCAGCTCCTCGGAAGCATTTAGCCACAGGGTTGCTGGCCGTCTTTTCTCCCAGAGGACCAGCTGCGGGTGAAGAGTCAAAAGATGGCTCTAAAAATACGTGCCAGCCGTGGTCCCCGGAAACATGGCGGAGTGATTTCTCTTGGCCCCGTGGCCCCAGTTTCCTTTGCTTTGGCGTTGGGTCTGTTTTCTCTCCTCACTGCGAGCGGAAGGTAGCTCAGTCCAAGAGGCACAGGCTGCTGCTAGAATGTGTCAGTCAGGGCTTTGGACTTGCGTGTACTTCAGCTCCTTTGTGTTGGGAAAAATGTATGCAAACTAGAATAAACACTGCCTCTTGGGAGGGCTCCTTGTCAGGGTCTGGTCTGCTGCGGGGTGGGGTTAGCCAAAGGATTGGAGGAAGCAGCCGGGACTGCAGGGGGTCAGACCCAGAGGCACTGCTGCAAGACAGACCCCCAGGGACCCTGGACTGTGGACGTCCCCAGGGCTCCCCAGGGAGGGGTTCGGGGTGTGGTAGCAGGATTTATCATGGGAGAAAAAGGTAGGCCGGGTGGGAGGTGCTGGGAGGTGGGATGTGCCCTCTGTGTAAGGAGGAGCCAGTGGGAGTCTGGCTGAAGGTCCAGCTGAGGTCCCTGCTGGAGGTCCCCCAGGTCCAGCGCCCCAGGCAGGTGAGCCCTGAGCAAATGGAGCGGGGTCTGGGTGCCCGGAAGGGTTCCTCCTTGCCCGGCGTTGTCCAGGAAAACCCTTCAAAACTGACAGCCTCTTGGGTTGTGCCAGGATCCCCAGCAGCTCAGCGCCCTTTGTGCCCACAGCCCAGGGGGACACCGGGCCTGCCCTGGTCATCACTGTGGCCCCATTCACCTGAGAACGCATGCTTTCTATTAATAATCGAACTCTGACGAGAATGCAGGCTGTATTGAGGAGGGGAGGAGAATGTCCATGTCTCCCAAGCACAGCGTCCCTGTAATTAGAACAACGCTCGATCGTGCCATTAAAGTAATGAAGGAAAGTCTGCCTCGGGCTGTGGGATGATGCTCTTTGTGGGAATAGATTACACACCACGGACCCAACAACGCCACCCCCCCACCCTGCCCCGAGTTTATTTAGGGTTTGTTTTTTTTCTTTACTTGAAGAAGTCTCTGTAAACTGAATCTCAGCAATGCTGAGAGAATCCCAAATGTGGTTTATAGAAACAGTCCAAAGTAGTCCAACTTATTTCCAGATTGCCTGCGTTTTTTTTACATCTGTGAAATCAAAACCAGACAGAATTCTTTATTAAAATGCAGTGCCTAATGCTAATTTTTTTCCCATGTCTAATATAATCGGTCCTGACTTTTCAGTTTCTCTGTGTGTTTATTTTGGAGTGTCTCAAATCTCGTCCATCAATCCTCTTTCTCTCCCCCCACACCGCCCCTTTGCTGCCTGTCTCCTTCCCCCTCAGTGGGGTCTCAGGGCAGACAGTCAGGGTGGGCGGGGGCGGCCTGGATGGCGCGGACCCCCCTGCACGGACTGTGGCGTCCACCCCGCTGGGCTCTGCCTCTCTCACACAAGCCTTCTGGATCCTGTCTCACCATTCCTCCGTCCGTGACCCCATTTCCACTTGGGAGCTCTGGTCTGGCCCTAAACTGATTCACACTCACTGTTTCCAAGCAAAGCATGAGTTTGTACCCCCCTTTGCCCATATGCTTCCCCGCCCCAGTCCTTCCCCGTCGGCCTGGAGAACTCCTCCTCGTCCTCCTCATGTCCAGTGCCGATCTCATCTCCTCTGTGATACCTGGCCCACCTCAAGCACCAGGAGTTGCTCCCTTCCCCAGGCTCCCATGCCGCGGAGCGTCCTGTTATTTTAGCATCTGCCGCATGGTGGGGGCCCATCTGGTGTGTTTACTGCATCCCGGGTGCCGTGGGTTGCCTGGACTGCGGTGTTAAAAAGGATTCTGAGGCTGAGAGTGACATTCTGTTTAGTGATGTCATCGTGTGCAAGGAAGGAGGAAGTGGCAGATCCCAAACAGACATCTGCCAACCGCGGTCTAGACCAGCGGTTCTCAACCTGTGGGTCGCGACCCCTTTGGCGGTCGAATGACCCTTTCACAGGGGTCGCCTAAGACCATCCTGCATATCAGATATTTACATTACAATTCATAACAGTAGCAACATTACAGTTATGAAGTAGCAACTAGAATAATTTTATGGTTGGGTCACAACATGAGGAACTGTATTTAAAGGGCCAGAAGGTTGAGAACCACTGGTCTAGACCCTGCTGGACTCACACCGCTAGAGCATCAGACTCCACCGGAGGGCTTGTTACGCACAGTTTCCTGGGCTCAACCCAGAGCTCCATCCAGACCCCCACTGTGCTCACTCTAACACGCTCTCAAGGGCTGTCAGTGCCCCTCGTCCCCCTGAGGGACACTGACACCTGGTCCAGGCTGGCCGCCTCCGCCTTCCCTGTTAGAAAAGCAGACCCTCACCCTGCCCAGACCTACTGCAGAGACTACACTTTAAAAAGAGCCCCAGGTGGCTCCTCTGTGTATCAAAGTTTGAGAAGCGTGGGGTCCCCAAGTCCCTGCTGCCGGGACGGTTATTGCTCACGCTGTGTCCTGGTGTGACAGCAGCTCTGCACACGGGAGGCTCGTGCATGCTTGCAGAATGAGTGCTCGGTAACCCGTGTGGCCTCATCTTCCCATTTGAAAAGGGAGACCCTTCTTTACAAACCTTATGTATAAAATGTCCCCTGATGAGGGGAATATGCTCTTAAAAATACTAGAAGCTGCCTTAGCTGGTTTGGCTCAGTGGATAGAGTATCAGCCTACAGACTGAAGGGTCCCAGGTTCGATTCCAGTCAAAGGCACATGCCCGGATGGTGGTCTCAATCCCCAGTAGGGGGCGTGCAGGAGACAGCTGATCAATGATTCTCATCACTGATGTTTCTATCTCTCTCTCCCTTTCCCTTCCTCTCTGAAGTCAATAAAAATATATTTTAAAAAAATACTAGAAGCCATTGCTTACTCAGTAGCTCTTTTTGCAGTTTGTGAAGGTTGGAGGAATTGTAGCTTCAGCAAACACACGTAAAATAAAATCAGGCCTCGCTGATTCAATTATACCTTTATTGGACCTTTCAGAGTCAGAATGGCACTCACTTGTGACCGCAACAGAATCTGAATGTGCTTTTCAGAACAGCAGCAGAGAGAAGAGCTGAGGATAAACATGGCAGTGCCTGGATGCTGCACCCGAGCAGTAGAGGGGCACAGAGGTCATGTGAGGGTCATGACCCTTCACCCCAATTGGAGTCTCCTGGTACCATCTGATCAGTCAGGGAGGGATGTTGGGCCATGTGGACGTGTGTGCCTGCACAGGTCAGGGAACTCTTCTTTGGGAAGCACTGGATGTGCTCGTCCACTCAACACGTATTCATTGTGCGCCTACTGTATGCAGGGCACTGGACTGGGTCCTGGAGAAACACTCATAGGAGGAATTGTTCCCTGTGCTAGTGGTCAATGTAGAAAAGGTCACAGAAATATTAACCATGCAGGCAAGCTCCAGAGGAACGTCACGAGCCTCATGCATGGTTTCTAACACCTGCCCCGACCTGCTGCTGCCTAGACTTTCCTCTGTCTCATGTCCTCACTGCAAGTGCTCACACATGGGGCTTTGGGTTGGTGGGTCCGAATGCACATAAGTAGCTAATCTGGGTATATCAGGCCAAAACTTTCCCATTTTTCTGGACGATGTACTTTTTCTTGGTCTGAAAAAATTTTTTTTTAAATCCTCATTCAAGGATATGTTTTGTTTGCTTGTTTGTTTGTTTGTTTGTTTGTTTGTTTTAGAAAGAGAGAAACATTGATGTGAGAGAGAAGCAGTGATTGGTTGCCTCCCATATGCGGCCCAATTGGGAATCATACCTGCAACCTAGGTATGTGCCCCAACTGGGAATCAAACCTGCAACCTTCTATGTTGTACTGGACGACGCTCCAACCAACTGATCCACCTGGCAGGGCCTGGTCTGAAATGTTTTGAGTGCTGTGGACTTGCAGGAGCTGGGAAGACCTCTGCAGGCTCGTCTCAGGTCTAACACTGACATTGTTTTAGAGGAGAAAAGAGGAACCTTTAGGTGCCTTGGCTGAACCAAGGCCAATGGCTTGCCCTTCCCCTCTACAGCCCCCACTTATCAGGCACTGACCAGGCATTTTGCACACCTCACCCCCTTAATTTGCACAATGGGAGAGATGACATGTTTGTGAAATTAAAAGAGGTTTGTGTTAGCTGGGGGGGGGGGGGGGGGGGGGGGGGGGGGGGGGAGGTAGCAGAGACTAAAGGAGAAAAGTAAACTGGGATCAGATCACACTCAGCCATATAGTGCATCTTTGAGATTAGTTGTTATGGGCAATAGGGAGCCAAGGAAGACTCCAGGCTGGGAGCAACACTAACAAAACTGTGTGTTAAAAGCATCTCTGTTGGGTTTGGTGGGGCTAAGATGGAGGCTGAGGCACAGCTGCTGCAGAACCAGAGAGAGGAGTGGCGTTGGCTAGAACTAGGGCAGTATGTATATAAAGGTGTGTACATTATTGCAAGTTGTCAGTCTGAATTTCCAGTTGACTTACATGGAATATTAATTTCCTGTCACAAATTACCTCAGTGGCTTTAAACAAGGGAAATTTATCCTTTCTCAGATCTAGAGGTTAGAAGTCTGAATCAAGGTGTGGACAGGGCCACACTCTCTCGGGAGGCTCTAGAGGAGGAACCCTCCTGCCTCTCCCAGCTCCTGGGGCTCCAGGTGTCCCTGGTTTATGGCTGCATCACCCTGACCTCTGTCTCCATGGTCACATGACCTTCTTCCTGTGTGTGTGTGTGTGTGTGTGTGTGTGTGTGTGTGTGTGCCATCTCCCTCTGCCTCCCACTTTTCTGTGTGATTGCATTTAGGCCCACCCTGACCATGCCGGGTAATCTCCTCACCCCAGGAGTTGATCCTTGATTCCCAAACCTGCAATGACTTAGCCATGTGGGCAGCACTGCAGTTTGCAGGGACTGGGCCTAATGTCTTGGGGCCAGTGTTCAGCCCCGAACGGTGGACAAGGCTCGCCTCTATTTGGTGGCTCTCCATTAGGTGGGAGTGGCTTCCATGGTCTGCGGTCTCACCAGACCTCGCCTTTGGGAAGTGCTTCATGGCCTCTGACCATTTTCATGATGGGCTAGACCATGTGCTGTTCATGGAACTGGTCAGCCCTGCCCAGCTCCTGAGGAGGATTAGGGGCCGGGGGAGGACAGCTGAGGGGCCATCACCAGAAGTCGGGCGTGGGTGCTGGGTCGAGCTGTGGCCAGCATGCGAGTACCAGATGGAAGGTGGAGCTCTGTGCCCTCGGAAGTGTCTCTGCCACGGGATGCTTTAGTCTTGAGACTCCAGGTGGCAGAGCCTGTTTCAGAACCTGCCTTCTGACCGTATGGAGGATGCCCGTCCCAGCCTGGCAGAGTCCGCGGAAGGCCCACTGCAGTGGGCACGCCATGCTTGGGGCAGACTCAGCTTCCACTGAGGCGTTCCCTCCTGAGCGTGGAGGACAGCGCATTTGTAAACAGCTACAAACATTTAAGACTCCAGCGACCACATCAAATGTGCGCTGGGAAAAGCCGAGGGAAGTTTCATGTGAACACAATGTCACGTGTCTGCAGTCAGCTCGGTTCTCTGTCGCACAGCGACGCTCTGAACTTTACAGGAAAAAGGCTCAGCTGTTTGCGTTCTCAGGACGGTCCTGTGCCGGGGAGGGGGTGGGGGCAAAGTTGTGAGCCTTCAAATCTCGCCAAGGGAAGGCAGAAGGGAGTGAATGTTTATTGAGCATCTGATCCGTGCCAGGTACTGGGCATCTGACAGACATCACTTAACCCCCAACAAGCTTGAAAAGGTGGCGTGGTCATCCTCACGCATAGATAAAAAACCCTGAGGCTCAGAGCCTTGTCCAAGGACGCCCGCAGCAGGCGGCAGAGCAGGGAACGTGTGCTGTGCATTTCGGATCTCTCTTTTTCATCGGAAGCTTTTCTTCCCTGTGTCCTCAGATGCTGCTGGATCAGAACGTCATTCCTCTCTGGACAATATCTCCCAAATGCCACCCCTTCCTGGCACAGGCAGCCGAGTGTGGGATTGAGAGTCTCTGGGTTCCCTGAGGTGCTGGAGGGAGCTATTTGGGAAGAGGGTGCAGTGGGACTTAGCACACATGTTGCATCGAAGGCATTCCCTCAGGGAGAAGGATCTGAATACCCTGAAATATTTCCCTGTCTTGGCGGACGTCGCCCCTCAGTTAGCGGAGGAGTGAATGTTTATTGAGCATCTGATCCGTGCCAGGTACTGGGCATCTGACAGACATCACTTAACCCCCAACAAGCTTGAAAAGGTGGCGTGGTCATCCTCACGCATAGATAAAAAACCCTGAGGCTCAGAGCCTTGTCCAAGGACGCCCGCAGCAGGCGGCAGAGCAGGGAACGTGTGCTGTGCATTTCGGATCTCTCTTTTTCATCGGAAGCTTTTCTTCCCTGTGTCCTCAGATGCTGCTGGATCAGAACGTCATTCCTCCCTGGACAATCTCCCAAATGCCACCCCTTCCCGGCACAGGCAGCCGAGTGTGGGACTGAGAGTCTCTGGGTTCCCTGAGGTGCTGGAGGGAACTATTTGGGAAGAGAGTGCAGTGGGACTTAGCACACATGTTGCATCGAAGGCGTTCCCTCAGGGAGCAGGATCTGAATACCCTGAAATATTTCCCCGTCTTGGCGGACGTCGCCCCTTCAGTTAGCGGTGCTGCCTTGAAGGCCAAGTCCACACGCTCCCCTCTCCCGTGCTCAGTTCCTGCCCACCTTGGGCTCGGTGCTTTGATCCCATTTCACAGACCTGGGCCTGGGATCAGCGGGGACCCCGCCACCCAACAAGGTGGGTGCCAGAGTCCCCATTTCACACACAGGGACCCTGGGCTCAGGTCCCACAGCGATAGGGCCAGGGCTAGGGCTCAAACTCAGGTCTTCCAACTCCTCACCCGTCACTCTTTCGAGTATCCCATAGTTGCTTATCCTCTGAATGAGCGTGTGGCCTCATGTGATGTGAAGGTGTTTCTGCTCTGCTTTGTTTCCTTGTCCAGAGATTTCATTTTCTCCCCTGTAACGAGCACCCGGAACACCGGGCTGCATCCCATGGCTCTGCAGGATCTAGAGGGATATTGGAACACGGCTGGGGACTGGCTTCCGCTCACACGGCCCGTCTGGCCCCCACAACCCTGTGAGGTTGACATCACTATCCCCGCTTGGCAGGCCCTGCTCTCCCCGAGGGCCCCTGTCCTGCTCTCCCCGAGGGCCCCTGTCCTGCTCTCCCCGAGGGCCCCTGTCCTGCTCTCCCCGAGGGCCCCTGTCCTGCTCTCCCCGAGGGCCCCTGTCCTGCTCTCCCCGAGGGCCCCTGTCCTGCTCTCCCCGAGGGCCCCTGTCCTGCTCTCCCCGAGGGCCCCTGTCCTGCTCTCCCCGAGGGCCCCTGTTCTGCTCTCCCCGAGGGCCCCTGTTCTGCTCTCCCCGAGGGCCCCTGTTCTGCTCTCCCCGAGGGCCCCTGTTCTGCTCTCCCCGAGGGCCCCTGTTCTGCTCTCCCCGAGGGCCCCTGTTCTGCTCTCCCCGAGGGCCCCTGTTCTGCTCTCCCCGAGGGCCCCTGTTCTGCTCTCCCCGAGGGCCCCTGTTCTGCTCTCCCCGAGGGCCCCTGTTCTGCTCTCCCCGAGGGCCCCTGTTCTGCTCTCCCCGAGGGCCCCTGTTCTGCTCTCCCCGAGGGCCCCTGTTCTGCTCTCCCCGAGGGCCCCTGTTCTGCTCTCCCCGAGGGCCCCTGTTCTGCTCTCCCCGAGGGCCCCTGTTCTGCTCTCCCCGAGGGCCCCTGTTCTGCTCTCCCCGAGGGCCCCTGTTCTGCTCTCCCCGAGGGCCCCTGTTCTGCTCTCCCCGAGGGCCCCTGTTCTGCTCTCCCCGAGGGCCCCTGTTCTGCTCTCCCCGAGGGCCCCTGTTCTGCTCTCCCCGAGGGCCCCTGTTCTGCTCTCCCCGAGGGCCCCTGTTCTGCTCTCCCCGAGGGCCCCTGTTCTGCTCTCCCCGAGGGCCCCTGTTCTGCTCTCCCCGAGGGCCCCTGTTCTGCTCTCCCCGAGGGCCCCTGTTCTGCTCTCCCCGAGGGCCCCTGTTCTGCTCTCCCCGAGGGCCCCTGTTCTGCTCTCCCCGAGGGCCCCTGTTCTGCTCTCCCCGAGGGCCCCTGTTCTGCTCTCCCCGAGGGCCCCTGTTCTGCTCTCCCCGAGGGCCCCTGTTCTGCTCTCCCCGAGGGCCCCTGCCCTGCTCTCCCCGGGGGCCCCTGCCCTGGTCTCCCCGAGGACCCCTGTCCTGCTCTCGAGGGCCCCCCCTGCCCTGCTCTCCCCGAGGGCCCCTGTCCTTCTCTCCCCAAGGGCCCCTGTCCTGCTCTCCCCGAGGGCCCCTGTCCTTCTCTCCCCAAGGGCCCCTGTCCTGCTCTCCCCGAGGGCCCCTGT
>NW_005356042.1:4648633-4667103 GCF_000412655.1 Myotis brandtii | reverse complement strand
CCTGTCCTGCTCTCCCTGAGGGCCCCTGTCTTATCATCCTGAGTCTCCTGAGGCCCTTGGACCAGTAGAGAGTGTTTGGAGGGTTCTTGAGGAAGAGCTTGAAGGTTACACACCAGAAGAGAGAGAAGTACCAGTCTATGAATAGAAATCGGTGTCTGAACAGCCTTCTGTAAGTCCTCACTTTTTTGTTCGTTTGTTTTTTGTTAATTCTCACCCGAGGGCATTTTCCCCACTGATTTTTTTAGAGCGAGAGGAAGGGAGGACAAGAGACAGAGAGCGAGGACAAGAGACAGAGAGCGAGAGCAACATCAATGTGAGGGAGACACATCAACTGGTTGCCTCCCACACACATCCCCACTGGGGCCAGGGATCTAGCCTGCAACCACGGTGCAGGTCCTTGACTGGAATCAAACCCTCGACCCTTCAGTCCACAGGCCGACCCTCTAGCCACTGAGAAAACCCGGCAGGGCAGTACTCGCTATTTTGAAAGAACATCTCTTCACAGGTACCAAGCCTCTAGCAGGGCTGGGGAGCCCACAGCCTCAGTCCAGCCCTGAGGCTGCAGGTGCTGAGGCCATGAGGGTGCTTCATGGCTGGAACACTTGCCTGTGGCTGAACCTTGGATATGGGGGGAGGGCAGAGGCCAAAGTAGAGGGGTTCAGAAGTGGGTGAACCTGTTGAATGCACCACTAAAGGCTCCAATCTGTCAAAAACCCAAGGCCCACTGAACATTGCTCAAACCTCAGAACCTGTTATCTCATGTGACAGGCACGGAGGTGGGCAGTCCTAGGGCTGACCAGCAGCTCCCCTGTGGCACCAAGGACCCAGCTTGCCCCACCTCTCCTCCCTGCCATCCTCAGCATGCTGGCCTTGGTCCTTAGCTGATCCTGCCGCATTGTCCTGTGTCTCCAAGCACCAGGGCAGCCTCTTGCGGGAACGCACAAAGGCACCCTGGGCTCCCGTCGGGGGTCCTGGCTGCAAACAGACCAGACAGCACCCTGCAGTGGGGTGGGCACTGGATCTGAAGTCTGAAAATCTGGATCCAAGTGACAAGCTGCATCTGAAGATACATGGAACCAATTTTTGATATATATTTATTATTTCTTCATTTATTTTTCTTCATCCAGTCACAGAAAAAGAAAGGGCTGAGGGATATAAAGCAATAAGAGTAGGAGAGAGGCAGCATTGAGGGACAGGGAAAAAGGAAAGGTATGTATTGGGGCAAAAGGCGGAATTCCCCCCGAGTCTCCCCTGGGAGCCATTTGGTGGGCTCATTCACTCATTCATTTCCTAGACAACGTGACCCGGTACTAGGCCCTGCTGAGAATTTAAAAGGGGATAAGGAACTCCTGCTGTCACAGAGCACAGGCAGATAGGAGAAACGACTGTGTTCAGGTGGCCCACGGCGACGGCTTTGGAGAGTTACTGGTCACGACTGCAGGGATCTTCTCACTGGGCGGGGAGCTCAGTGGCTTCTCTCAAGGCTGCCTCTTTGAGCTGAATGTTTGCCTCCCCCTGAAATTCACAAGGGGAAGCCCCGCCCCCCAATCTGATGGTAGCTGGGGGTGGGGCCTTGGAAGGAGGTAGATGTGGTCAGGAGTGTGGGACACTCGCGATGAGATTAGTACCCTTGAGAGGAGGGGGAAGTCTCTCTCTCTGTCTCTGCCTCTCTCCCCCCCACCCTCAGATGCAGCTTGTCAGTCTTCCCACAGTACCGCCCCATTTGCTGGAGTCAATCGAGATCCCACTGCTGGGCACCTTGTAGATGTGGATCCAGATTCTCAGACCTCAGATCCAGTGCCCACCCCACTGCAGGGTGCTGTGAGGAGGAAGAAGTCTCTCTCTCTCTTTCTGTCTCTGCCTCTCTCTCCCCCACCCTCCCCACCGTGGACAGGTGAGTAGGCACCACCTACACACCAGATCCCACATCAGAACTTGGCTCTGCTCAGCTGACCCACACGCCCAGGCTTTTGGTTCTTGAGGGGCAGGGAGCTGAGAGCCAGTAAATGGCCTAGAGACTCTTGTGAACTCAGATCTCATGGGATGAACTCAATCCTCGGGCCTCCCATCGTCTTTCCCTCTTACAGCTTATCATCTTTACCTACAAGGTGGGCCAGCTCTGAACTCTGTCTTCATTTTCTAAGTTACCAAGGAGACGTGTTCGGAACTGCCTGACTCAGACTTCTCACCTCACCTAGCCTGAGCCAGAGAAGCGGAAGCTCTGCGGATCCCTGGCCCTGACACTGCTTCCTGGCCCATCCCCCTGCAGGGGCATGCTCGTATTAGCCAGACTGGGCAGCTCTCACAAAACACCACAGGCTGGGGGCTTAAACCACAGAAGCATATTCCTCACAGTCTGGAGGCTGGGGAGTCTGAGGTTAGGGTACTGGTCGGTTCAGTATCTGGTGAAGGCCCACTTCCTGGTTTACAAGCATTCACCTTTTTGCTGCGTCCTTACCTGAAGGAGAGAGACAGAAGGTCTCTCGTTTCTCTTCTAAAGGCACCGATCCCATAATGAGGACTCCACACTCTCCCCACCACCACCCCCTCCCCACCCCCGCCCAATCATCTTCCAAAGGTCCCACCTACAAATACCGATACTTTGGGGATTAGGGCTTCAACATATGAATTTTGGGGGGACACATTCAGTGCCCAGAAGATGGTGCTGATTGTGCTGAGGCTGATATGGATGGTGATGATAATTATGGTGCTGCTGACAATACTGTTGATAAGGGTCAATATCTGTTGAAGCCTGGGCTTTATTCCAGACACTCTTTCAATTCTTACCTTGATTACTTGGTTATTTCCCCTCACAAATCTGCGAGGCTGGGGTGATTGATTATTCTCTTCTTCCAGACAAGAAACTAGAGGCCTGGAGATGAAATAACTTGCCCAGGTCACAGAGCCAGCAGGTGGCAGTGTGGAGGCCACTGCAGAGTTCTCCCTCAACCCCACCAGCACCCTGTGTGGCCATTCCAGCTGAGGAGCGAGGGAGTGGCGGTTTTTAGAAGGGAGAGGGGGCATTGATCTGGGCATCACTCAGGTTTGCTAGAGGTCAGTTTCTTTGCACATACGGGCAGTGGGCCTAGGGAAGAAACAGCCCGCATTAACTCCTCTCATCTGCTCCGCGGGACGCTCCCAGCTCCCAGGCCTGGTGGCTTTGGGCACCAGGTGCGACCAGAGTCTGGGAGCAATTAGCTGGCAATGGAGAGACCATCGGCTCTTCCCATCTCTGCCTGGGGCAGCCTAGGATTTCTCGATGCCTCTTCTCCTTCCCCACGCTGTCGTCATTTGTTCTGGGGCAGATTTATGCTGTTCGTTATTTTCCAATCCAGTGGTTTGTCAACATTTCAGTTAAGTTGCATCAATCTACCTTTTCCATGCCAGGACAATGCCGGTCAGAAGGGAAACATCAGCTGTTGTTCTGTCCTCTTAAAAGGCAATAAAGGATGAGAACGGGGTTGTCTTTTGCGATTTAGAGGAAGCTAAGCACATTGTGTGGAATGGTCATGCTGGAGGCGGTGGATCGAGGCCACTCAGAGAAGTTTCCAAGGTTCCTGTCAGGGAATAGTTCTCTCTAACTTCAGCCCCAACAGAGAGCCAACTTGGGCCCAAGCTTCAAGGCATGGCCATCTAGCGGCAAACTGCCTGTTCTCAGAATACAGCTGGGCTGTGTTGTAATCACACACAGAGCTCGGCAATAAATAACGTGCACACGGACGTGCTTTCAGATGAGTGTGAATGTTTATAGTGTGTACAAGCGAAATCTCCCAGCCTTAAGAAAGCTGGAGAAAGCCAAGAGAGGGTGGCAGGTCCTGCCTGCCTTTCTCGTTTTGCACAACGTGCAGCCTGTGGGCCAGGGCTGTGCTACTAGACGTGGTTGGTTTGGGGGCCTCATTGAGTGGTTTTCTGGAAATCTATGACTCGGTTCACATTGGTGGTCTGATATGAGGCTGTTGATGAGGAATGATTTTCTGAGGAAGTGAGAGGTTGGTTGGGAGGAATTTGGAGGTGGTGGCTATGTACCCCCCCAACAGTCCAGGAATGAGGTTGCAAGATTGGTTCTGAAAGCCAGGCCTGATTTATAGGATGGGGCAAAAGTAAGTTTATAGTTATCCACATGGAAAATGATACAATAATCCTATATAATAAAAGCGTAGTATGCAAATTGTCCCCTTGACCCTGAGGTCTCCAGGAGTCGACCAGGGGGCAGGGCCGGCTGGGGGAAGGGAGGGAGTACCCAGCCAACAGCCGGCAGCCACTAGGCAGCCTGCAGCCAGCAGCCATGCACTGGGTCTCTAGTAAATAAATAATAATACAAGAATAAACTCCGGCCCTGACTGGTTTGGCTCAGTGGATAGAGCATCGGCCTGCGGATTGAAGGGTCCCCGGTTTGATTCTGATCAAGAGCATGTACCTTGGTTGCAGGCACATCCCCAGTGGGAGGTGTGCAGGAGGCAGCTGATCGATGTTTCTCATCGATGTTTCTAACTCTCTGTCCTTCTCCCTTCCGCTCTGTAAAAAAAAAAAATCAATAAAATATATATTTTAAAAATGTCTGGTTAAAAAAAAGGATAAACTTTGTGTTTTGTGTATGCACAACTGTAAACCTCCTTCTGACCCAGCCTGTATTGTCAGGGCCTGGCACACAGGTGCTGATGGTCCTCGCCAAATGGATGAAGCCAACAAGCTACGGCATCTGGAATTCTTTTAAAGAAAGGGTGGAAATGGGCCATTGCTCTGAGAGCCTGGGTGCCACAGAGGTGCAGACAAGAGCAGAGCTGGGAACATCAAGAAAGGGCCCGATGACTCCGTTATTGGTTTTTGTAGCCTGAGCTATCTAAACAGAAATCTCTCCCAAAGTAATTTATATTCTGTGTAAACTGGTTGAGGACATCCTCTGTGGGTTTGGGAAGACGAGACAGAGCTCCAAAGAGAGCTTTGAGGATGATTTGATGGCCGGATAACCAGTCCCATGATGACTGACTTGGGAAACTGGAATTACTTCGCCCAGAGGAGGCTGCGACACCAGCCACAGACATCACCCATGTCTCGGGCCATATCAGCAATAATCTATCTTCACTTTAGATTTGCGCTCTGACTAGTCCCCGTCTGCCCAGCTACATCCAGAACACTGGCACCTCTAAGGCCAGCCCCACCCTTTCAGTTCATGGGGAAAGTGAGGCCCAAAAAGAACAGGGGTGGGGTTCACCCAAAGTGACACTGACAATGTGAAGTTGTGCTCAAAAGCTGAATGTCCTGAATCCCCGCCTTGATTTGTCTGGCTGGCGCCCAACCTCGTCGGCCATCAGCTTAGAGAGGATGGCCCAAGGTCGGGGTCTGCTGCTATGACCAACAGGCACGGTGGGAGGCGGGCATGGGAGGAGGCTGCCGGGATCAGGTAAGAGGAGGCCCTGAATGGGATTTTCCCCATTTGTGATCTTACCAGGAAAGGGGCCCAGCCTGTTCAGCTCTCCCTGGGTCCTCCAGAGCCATGGCTGGGGAAACTTGTGCTCTGCCAAGCACGGGATCCACCCATGAACAGCAGGAGAGGAGGGTCTGATAGAGTCCACTGGGAATCAGCCACTGAAAGCAGCTGGAGAGATGCCATAAGGGAATGAAGAATGGCGTGTGCCCCTTGCCTGCCATGGACCACAAGGGTATCTTGCACTTGCTCTATTTCTGGGTCCTTGCATGGCCCTTTGCACCGTGATATCGTCTGCTTCTTGTAGACAGGAAAGTGAGGCTCAGAGACAGCAGCAAGTGGCCCACGGCCACACAGCAGGAAGAGCTGGAGCGGGACTTGCACATGGTTTCATGCCACACGAGGTTTTTCCCAGAGACCATGTGGGCTCCGTGCCGACCTTCTCCCCCCTCTTTAGGGACAATAAGTACTGCCTGTGCTTCTAACAAGACGTCTCAGAATGGACAGCTTGCTTTTGAAAAGCCAGTTTCTTTTCGTCTGGGTCACGTTCAACTTGGGTTCTCCAGAGGGGGAACATCCCGTTCAGCTGGTCATAATTTGTCAGTTGGTTTCTGCCACTGACCATCTTCAGACATGGCTGCCGCCCATTCCATTGTGATTTACTGACCTTGGACTTCATCATTGAGGCCATCACATCTAGGAAGCTGGCTGTTCCCTCTCTTGAGGCCTTTGGATAAGCCGTGCTTGTAGGGGAGAGCTGCCATTTTGGCCTCCACAGGGAGCAAGAACATCAGGAAGTACAGGGAGGGAGAAGACGACAGCCCTCAGGGGTGTTGCCTCCTTGTACAGAGAGATGAGGGCACTCTGGCCACTGGAGCAGAAACTGGCTGGGACAGCCTCTTCACACTGAGTCATGCACACACTGATTTCTTATTTTTCTGTTCTCAGTGCTGCATACTCAGCAGGTACATAGTCAATGTGTGTTACGTGGGATTAAATGCAGAACAGAGAGTGGATGTCTTTCCTAAAAGCCTGGGGGCCAAAGTTTGGTGATAACATGACCGGGTTTATATTTTGGAGAAAGCGTTTCCCATTGTGTTAGTTATCATTGCTGCATTGTAAATGACCCCAAAACACAGCAGCTGGACACAATCCAAGTTTACCATCTCAAACAATTTCTATGGGCCAGGAACCTGAGAGCAACAGTGTGGTGCTGGCTTCATGGTCTCTTAATCAAATTGTCAATTGGGCTGCAGTCATTGAAGGCCTGCCTGGGCCTGGAAGGTCCAGCTCCAAGTTCATGCCTGGAGAACTCATGCACTGCTGTTGGCAGGAGGCCTCAGTCACCACCACTTGGATGTCTCCATGAGACTGCTTGAACATCCTCACAACATGGCCGCTGACATCAGCCAAGAGCAAGGGATCAGGAGACCCAGGCATACCCTGCAGTGTCTTTGATCTCATCTTGTAAGTCACATACCATGAGCAGTGAGTCATTAAGTCTAGCCCATATTCCAGGAGAAGGGAATTAGGCTTCGTGTTTTGAAGGGAGGAATGTCCAAGAATTTAGGGCACATTTTAAACTCACCATGTCCATCAAATCTAGATAGAGCTAGTTCATTCATTCACTCAAAAAACAATTAATACCTGCTGTGTTCTGAGGACAGAGCAGACATAAGTGGCTACCATGGAATTCATGTCATAGAGAGTGAGATGGACAATATATGGGTGTGAAGGGAGGAATGTCCAAGAATTTAGGGCACATTTTAACTCACCATGTCCATCAAATCTGAGCTAGTTCATTCATTCACTTGAAAAACAATTAATACCTGCTGTATTCTGAGGACAGAGCAGATATAAGTGGCTACCATGGAATTCATGTCATAGTGAGTGAGATGGACAATATATGGGTGCATTCTATATCATATGTGCTGAAGAAAAAGCTGTTTAAAGGATGAAGAGTGAAGGAGTTGATTCTATTTTAGATAGAAAGGGCAGGGCAGTCTTTGTGGTAGGTGACATTGGAGCAGAACCACCTGAAGAAAGTGACTGAGCATGTAGATCTCTACTTGACATGTTTAAAGTCTCACTCTGGCTGCTGTGGGGGAAGAGACTGCAATGAGATGCAAATGCAGAAGCAGTGAGACCAGTTAGAGGCTACTGCGGTATCCAGAGCAGTCTCTTCAGTAGAACTTTCTGCCATGGTGGGCATGTCCTACACCTGCTGTTGTGATCGCCCCAGTCACATGTGGCTACAGATCCCTAGAAACGTGTCTTGTGCAACCGAGGAACTGAACTTTAAATTTTATTTAATTCTAATCACTTTGGCTTTAAATAGCCATCTGGGATTGGCAGTGACCACAGGGGACAGTGCAGGTCCAGATGGCAATGACTTGGGCCCAGTTGACAGCAGTGAAGGAGGTAAGACATGGCCAGAGCCTGTGTCTATTTCGAGAGTCGGGCTGACGGATTTCTCAACGTATGGGTGATGAGCAGGATGGGTCATAAATGGTCCAGGTCTCAGGGTTGTGAAATCTGGATTTGAATTCTGGCATTTTCATTAGTGGTTCTGTGGGCTGGTCAAATCCCGAAACCTCACCAAGTCTAATAAAGATAGGGGCAATCACTGTCCCACTTCTTTTTAAAAATATATATTTTATTGATTTTTTACAGAGAGGAAGGGAGAGGGAGAGAGAGTTAGAAACATCGGTGAGAGAGAAACATCGATCAGCTGCCTCCTGCACACTCCCTACTGGGATGTGCCTGCAACCAAGGTACATGCCCTTGACCGGAATTGAACCTGGGACCCTTTAGTCTACAGGCCGACGCTCTATCCACTGAGCTAAACCGGTAAGGGCTGTCTCGCTTCTTGGGGTGCAGGCAGCCGACGCTCTATCCACTGAGCTAAACTGGTCAGGGCTGTCCCGCTTCTTGGGGTGCAGGCGGCCCAGCAAGCAGCCAGGATGAGAGCCCCACCCACCCTTTATCGGTACTTGTTCTGTTTAGCAAGGAACATTGCTGCCTCCTGGTGTTCTCATGGTGACCTGTGTTGGCGAAGTTCTTTAGTGCATTTGGGGGAGCACCGGCATCTGTGGTAAGCCATGGCCTGATGGCCCAGCTCTGACCCTCCGCCTCCCACAAAATACCTCTGTGGACTCAAACTTCTATTCCACCTCAGAGAGACTTCCTCGGGCACGTCGAAGGCCTTGCTGGTTCTTTCTGAAGTGGTTGCAGAGATTTTTCAAGGACAGTCTGTCAGCTGCTGTGCACCTGCTCGTCATGTAGAGGGGGCCCCGGGCCACAGCGAGGGCTCCTGGCCAAGCCCCTGGTTGCGTGCCCCTGTGGGCTCATGGTTTAGGAGGAGCCGCAGATGAACACAAGCTTCCAAAGGAAACTCACAGGGCGCTGGCCTGGCCGCCTGGGAACCTCTGCAGTTTTCGAGCGTGTCCCCAGCATGTCCCCCAGCCTCCTGGCACCTGACAGCCCCCAAGACAAAAGAACTATGTGAGAGCAAACAGTGGAGCTTGCCAGGGAAAGATGATACCTTTTCATTATAAAAAGGTGGTTTGGGAGAAAATTCCAGCCACCACGGGGCAAGTGTCTGATAGCTGAGAGTGGATCCGCCCGGCCCTGCGGTGCCCTTGTGTATGAGGTGGGAGTGGGCCAGCAGGAAAGCATTCCACCTCGAGCCTCATGTCTCCAAGGATGCGGAAAGTATGTGGATCTGAGCGGTCATCTCCGGCCTCCGTGCCAACTGTTGTTTGAATAAAGGCGCCCTTGCACCCACCTCTCTCTCCTTGGACATTCTTTGGTGAACATCCCATCTTTTTCTCAGGAACCAGTCGGCCCGGACCACCCACGTATTTTCACAGCAATGCAGGATCTAATTGCAGGGCTCCTGCTTTTTACAAATGGCACTTGTTTGGGGGTGTCTGCGTAGGGGACGGTGGCCAAGCGCGGTGCAGACAAGGGCAGCACATGGCCCACAGGGCTGTAGAAACCCTTGGCTATCCCATGTTCCCTGCATTGTTTCGCTCGATTCCCAGCAAGCTGGGGGCCTTGAACAGAGAATAGTGAGGAGCGGAGTTGCCCACCTGGGATCCGTGGAGGTGAGGAGCCTGGGAGTGGGTTCACATGCCTGTCCTTGATCGCCCGAAGCAAGCTGTCTGAGCCCTCATCTCTCTTTGGTGAAGAAACCAAAAGGGAGATGGACAAAGGGGTGTGAGGGCAATGGGGAGGGACCAGGCTGCAACTCCAAAGGTTTCCAGTCCTGGCAGGCCCAAGAGGTTTCCCACTGGCCTGAGTTCAGGAAGCACTGCCTCTGGTCACCCAGTCACTCATGCAAAGCTCTGCACTGAGCACCTCCAGGCCCATCCTTAGGCAGCAGACAGTCAGGCAGGTGAGGGGAGGCATCGCTATCCCTACGGGGGATGACAAATGAGTGAAAGAGACGTGTGCATACAGTCACCGAGCAAGCAGTGATGGGGGCATCCGGCAGTGGTGGCACCACCAAACCCTGGAGGAGGCGGCACTGGGAAGAGGATAGACTGAGCAGGAACCAGCAGGTGAGGCAGGAAGCAGACATGGAGCCGGTGTCTGCCTGGTTTTCAAAGGTGGCCCCGGAAGAGATCCCTTCATGTCCAGAAACTGCTTCTTAACCCTAACCCTAACCCTGACCCTGACCCTGACCTTGACCCTAACCCAAACCCTAACCCTAAACCTTCCCTTGGGAAAGCTGAGAAGTCATCGCTCTGACTCTCATATTCCAGAGGGTGAACCAAGGGATTGCAGAAGGGACAAGGCCTGCCCTCTGTCACCCGGAACTGAAGGCTGGTTTTGGGAAGAGAGTGCTTTCCACATACTGCGTCTTCCTGCTCCCCCGCTGAGCTGAAGCAGAAAGACACTGTCTCGCTGATACTGGAAGGACGATCTATGATACAAAGAGAGAGTTTTCAAAAGATTCGCCCCAGCTCCGCTTTGATGTGTGTTGCTTCCTGTCTGCCTGGCTCTGGCTGGATGTCTCCACCATGGCCAGGTGAGGGCAGCCTGGACAAGGGACCGGCAGCTCGTTTTCTTATGCCTGGCCTCACTGTCAAAGGCGTTGGAGGGAAACCACATTCTAGTGAACAAGATACGTTTCCAGTCTTCTGAGGGCCGTCTGACTCTTACTCGCTGTGTGAGCCACTGTGACCTCTTACTGCGCTCCCACAGATGCCCTCTATCCGTGCTCCAGCCGATGTTCCCTGTGCTGCCCCCGCTGCTCCAGCTGCGGAGAGGGGTGGGCAGCTCTGGCCTTGGAGACCCCTGGCCCTGCCAGCATCGGCCCCCGTGTGTGTGGCGAGGTGGCCAGGCTGTGCGAGCTCACAGCCTTCTTTTCGAGCACATAGTCACGTGGGCAGGACCTGGGCAGTTCCGTGCTGCCAGGAAAGGGAGGGGCTCTCTGTGTTCATGGACTCCCTGGCTCTGTGACCTGCAGCAAGCCACTGGCCCACTCTTTGCCTGTTACCCACCTGGACCAGAAGTGGCAAACTCTTTTCTGTAAAGAGCCAGGTGGTAAATAATGCTACTGTCACTTAATCGTGCTGTGCTTATTCTTTCTTTATATCATTTATAAGATTGGTAGAATCTTAATCTTAGTTCACAGGTCACACACAAACAAGCCTTGGGCCAGATTTGGCTGTGGGCCACAGTTTGCATCCCCCGGAATAGACGGCGGCGGTGAAACAGCGGCTGCGTCACGCACGAAAGTGCCTGGAACAGTGCCTGGAACCGGCAGAGTCTTAGCCCTTGTGGTCACTTGCATTAGTCCTGTGTTTTACCAATAAGGAAACTGAGGCTTCAAAGGGTAAGAATTCCCACAAAGTGTCCTGGCTTTTGGTCAGTAGGGGTTCCGTCCCAGCCTGGCCCTGCTACCCTGTCATCTGTGCTCTTGACTGACACATGGGTCGTGCAGAGGCCCCTGTGCTGTCACCAGGGGCTCGGCCTGCTCCCCTCCTTTCCTTTCTCCTCCTTTCTCCTTCTGGGAGGAGACCACTCCCCAAACTAGGGATTCCAGTGACTCCTGCAAGGCCCATCGGGGGAGATTTGCATCTCAGTGACTCCCAGGTGGGCGATGCTTAACACAGGGAAGGGCATCCATGGGCTCCTCCCTCTTGGTGCTCAGGCGCCTGAGACCTAGTAGCTGCTAATGCATATTGGCCATTGTTATTATTCCGTTATGAGAATGATCGCCTCACACTCCATACACCCTTCATGTTATAGCTACACAGAGGTCGGCACTGGCAGCCTGTGCTTCGCTCGGGAAATGAGGCCCAGAGCTGCCAGGCTGCAGGGGCAGCCACAGATCCAGGTTTGGGGATCAGGGGCATTCGTGTGGCTCCAGCCGTCCTGCCCTGTGTTACCACGGAGGCCCCTCTGAGTGGCGGTGTCTGCCTGTCCCAGCAGTGGGCCCACACTTGGGATGTTCCTGGGGTCACCACCTGTGCCAGGCAAGGTGGGGCCGTGGCTCAGAGCTGCATGGGGACTTCATCCCTGAATGCATCGGGAGCAGGTGACATCTCACCTTCCACTTCATCACCCTCATCGCAGGCAGAATCAGCAAAGCGGGCAGCACTTAGGAACACTTCTAATCCAGCTTCACTTTTCCTTAGAACCTGAGCTTTGGGCTCTAAGGACCTGAGATAGGCTTCGTGGTTCTGGGGAGGGACTTTGGAAACCGAATTCCCACTTCCAGGGCGGGGCCTGATGAGTGTGTGTCATTCCTCACCCTCCTCCCACTCATGACATTCTCAACCCCCACCCTGACACCTCAGGGCCAGCACCTGGGATGCAGAGTGGGGGCTTGCAAGGGCTTTGGGTGGGCTCCGGCAGCCCAGGTGGGATGAGGCCCCCAGGGCAGGCTCTGAGCACTGGAGAGTCTGCGCCTGTGAGGGCCTTAGTGTTGGGTACAGAGTCCTCTTTACTGTAACAGCTTCACCATGCGGCACAGGTTGCCTCGTGCTTCCAGGTAAATGCCCTGTGACAAGTGCAAGGTGAGCGAGGCTTCGGGAACAAAAGGAACATTCCAATCAGCCATCAAGGAGTCGGAGCGGAGGGGGAAGTGGAGAGGAGGCGAAGCGGTGGGGAAGAGTGCGTCTCCTAGGGCCACACTGGGCAGGCCAGGTCTTGAGCAGAGGATACACTGCTCCCCAGGGAGACAGGAGCCCCCGCCGCTTGGGCCAGTGGCCTTGGACATCGCCAAGAGCTGGGCATGGGAGGAAAAGGGTCTTGAGAACCTCCGCTGAGGGTCCCCCACCTCCCCTCTGAGCCCAGAGGCCCCCTTCACATCAGCATACCTGCTGATCAGGGGTGCCAGGGGTTCCTAGGATCTCAGCTGCATTGTGTCCTCACAGCTGCCCAACAAGCAGCTGCTGGTGCTAGTGTCCCGGGGCCTCTTGCCAAATGACCACAAACCAGGGACTTCACGCCACAGGAGTTCATCCTCTTACAGGCCAGGACGCCAGCAGGGCCGTGGTCCCTCTGAGGGCTCCAGGGGAGGATCTTTCCTGCCTCCTCCAGCTCCTGGTGCCTCAGGCATCCTTTGGCTTGTGGCCACATCCCTCCGTCTCTGTCTCTGTCCTCACACGGCCTCCTTCTCTGTGTCTCTCTGTATCTCTCTGCCTCCAAGTCCCTCTCTTCTTACAAGGGCACCAGTCATTGTGTCGGGCCCACCCTAATGACCTCATCTTGACTTAGTCACATCTGCAGAGACCCCATTTCCAAATAAGGCCACATTCACAGATACCGGGGTAGGACTTTATTATTAGGCATAACTCAACCCATAGAAAGTATGAATTTTGAAATAAGACGAATGTTTTAAGAAGTGTGTCATCCATAAAGTGGCTAGCAGTGACCAGAGCTTTGGCCCTTCGATTCCTGGGAATCAAGCAAAGTGGAATTTTGAGCTCCTGCGAGCCGGGCGTGACCTGGTAGAGCCATCGCTGGGCTCTACCACTTCCTCCAGGCCTCCCTCTTCCCTCGTCCAGAGGGAGGTGGGTGGAGGAGAAAAGATGCCTATTAAAATGGCTGAAAACCATGTTGGCCAAAACACAGGAGCACCTTTTCGAGAGGAAATAGGCGTAAGGTGCGGACAGAGTGTGGGCAGCTGGGCGTTTTGGGGTGGTCACCGACGTCGCTGCTACTGTCCCCACGTGATGTAACTTGGCCTCTGGAGGCTGAAGGCCGTAGGTGGGGCGTCGTTGTATTTTTCCTTGAGAAGCCTGCAGCTTTTCACTATCACTCGGGAGACCTGGATCCAACCCGACATGGAAAACGGAGTCGTTTGCTATGAAGTTAAGTCGGAGTTCCAACTTGGGAGCTGGCAGCCCGACTCCAAGCGTCTAGGAAGTTGGCGAGCAGCATGCGGCCGGCGTCCAATAGCAACCTCAGCGTGTGCCAGTTCTTTATTTATAATGTAAAAAGCAGTGAAGCACATTCAAAGGTGTCATTGAGGGAGCAGAGACCTACCGTATATTATCGGAATGTTACGGACTTTCTTTCGTGAGGCGTCCTCGCTAAAAGCACGCAACCTTCCCAGCACCCTGACTTCGCCGCAGACGTTACTGGAAGCTCCTTGCCACAAGAATCTGAGGGAGCTGATAATTTTAAGAAAATAAATGGTGAATGAGGAAAATAGTATCCAAATACATAACCTCAAACCGCATGGAGAGGTTTCCCAATAGAAAGTCAGCATCTACTGACCCCTGATGATTTCCCTGCTGCTCCAGGGCCTCTGGGTGGCCCCGGGCCGGAGGCAGCGCCCCGAGGGTTCCTGAAGGGTGTGCAGGAGCACCGGACAGCCGGCTGGAAATTTGATTCCTGGCGGAGTTCCCCATTTCGGCTGTGTTTTGAGCGGGCCGTGTTTTTTAGGATTCTAATCCTGGATACCAGCACCCTTAAAAGCCGACCGTCAGCCTTATAATCTTTTCCTTCACATCAATTGAACGGGCTGAGCTCCAGCGTGGCAACCCTGAAGGTGGAACACAGATCCTGGAGTTATGCTGGAATTCTCCATAAGACTCTGCACAAAGAAAACACCCAGCTGGCCCCACACATCACCCAGGCAGCCCCAAAGCTCTGGGGCCGCCGCCTCCCGTCTCAGTGCCTGCCGTGGCCTTGACGAAGTGTCGGAGAGGCGCTGTCCTGTCAGACGTTTTTAATGAAGAGGAAACTGGGTTTTCCGAGCCCTGGGAAGGGGGGGGGCGGGGGAGGGGGGGAGAGTGATGTGTGTCAGGACGCGTGCAGGCCAGAAAAGTGATGGGTTTAACATGGATCTGGAAAGGAGGCCTGCAAACCAAGGAAAGTGGGAAGGGAGGCCAAGCCTCGGGAATGTTCCGAGAAGGAGAGGGAACAGGGGCTGGGGGCCTTGGAGGGTCCAAGACCGAGGGAGGGCCCGGCCAAGCGATAAGGCCCCGGGTGGCCTCGGGGCAGGTTGGTGTGGTCACGGTAGGGGGCACTGCCTCCCCCCAGGGTTCCAGGAACTTGGAGGGCCCTGGGCAGCTGCCTTAGGAAAAGCTGACGGAACCCAACACGCAGAACTGCAGTGCAGACAGGGTTTGTTTTTGCCCACAGTGTGCGGGGCCTGACTTGCTCTGGTCTTTGCTGCATTTTCAACCCCAAACTCAGCCCTGGGAGGATCACAGTCAGCCCTGCTCTGAATGGAGGCTGCTCATCTGGCCCTGGGTTCAGGAGGGAGGGGTCGCGAAGCTGGCCATCCTGGGCCTGGCTGAGCAGATGTGTGGCCCAGATGAAGCGGGGTGGGGGTTTGGGGGGAGGAGGGTCAGGGAGCCTTCCCTGGAACTTTTCCCTGGAAGACGTGGAAGGACAAAGCTGAATCTGTAGTTTCCTGCTTGAGTTTCTTGCGCCCTTCTGGAAATCTCTGCTAGACACCCCCCCCCCCCCCCCCCCCCCAATCTTTCAAGTGTGTTTCCTAAGAATAAGCGTAGTCTCTTCCATGGCCTCCCCGCTCCTGTCTGAAACCTCCCTTTGCCTCCTGCTGTAAGACATGAGTGGTAGCAATTAGGCCCCACCTGGATAGTCCGGGAAAACGTCCTCATCCCTGGTAACATATGATGTGGAGCATCTTTTAATGTGCTTATTTGCCATCTGCATATCTTCTCTGTGAGGTATTTGTTCAGGTCTTTGGCCCATTTTAAAATCAGGTTATCTGTTTTCTTATTAGTTTTAAAGATTCTTTGTATATTTTGAGTGACAATCCTGTATCAGATTTGTCTTTGACAAATATTTTCCCCAGTTTTAGCTTGTCTTCTCATTCTTTTGAGCAGAAGTTTTAAAATTTTAATGAAGTCCAACTTATCAATTATTTCTTTCATGGATTGTGCCTTTGGTGTTGTATCCAAAAAAAATCATTACTAAACCCAAGTTTATCTAGGTTTTCTCCTATGTCATCTCCTATGAATTTTATAACTTTGTATTTTACCTTTAGGTCTATGATCCATTCTGAGTTAATTTATATGAAGGGTGTAGGTCTGTGTCTAGATTATAATAATTATTATTTTTTTGCATGGGGATGTCCAGTTGTTCCAGCACCATTTGTTGAAAAGAATGCCTTTGATCCATTGTATTGCCTTTGCTCCTCTGTGAAGATCAGTTGACTATATTTATGGGATATAGTTCTGGGCTTTCTATTTTGTCCCATTGATATATTTGTCTGCTCTTTTGCCAACACCACACTGCCTTGATTACTGTAACTGTAATGAGTTGTAAAGTCTGTAGTGTCAGTACTAGACTTTGTTCTTCCCCTTCAACGATGAGCTGGCTATTATGGATCTTTTGCCTGTATATATAAACTGTAGAATTAGTTTGTTAATATCCACAGAATAACTTGCTGGGATAATGATTGGGGTTGCATTGAATCTATAGATCAAGTTGCAAAAAACTAACATCTTGACAATGTTAAGTCTTCCTATCTATGAACTTGGAATATCTCTCCACTCATCTAGTTCTTTGATTTTGTTCATCAGTTTTGTAGTTTTTCATATAGATCTTGTACCTATTTTGTTAGATTTATAATCAAGTACTAGTATGTCATTTTGGGAGTGCTAATGTAAATGCTATTATGTTTTCAATTTAAAATTGCATTGCTAGTATTTAAGTGATGAACTCTTGTGTACTAACCTTGCATTCTGCAACCTTGGAATCACTTATTAGTTCCAGGAGGGTTTTTTTGTTTTTTGCATTTCTTTCAGATTTTCTACATAGACAATCATGTCACCTGTCAACAAATACAGATTTATTCCTTCCTTCTCATTATGCATATCTTTTGTTTCCTTTATTTGTCTGAATGCACTAACTAGAACTTCAGTATGATATAGAAAAGGATGGTGAGAGAGGACATCCTTGCCTTGTTCCTGATCTTAGTGGGAAAGCTTCAAGCTTCACGTTATTAAGTATATGTTAGTTGTAAGCTTTTGTAAATAGCCTTGATCAGATCAAAAAAGTTCCCCTCCAGTCCTAGTTTACTGGGAGTTTTTATCACGAATATGTGTTGGATTGTGTCAAATGTGTTTTCTGCAGCTATTGATATGATCATGTATTTTCCTTTTTTGTCTATTGATGTGATGGATTACTTTAATGGATTTCTAATGTTGAACCAGCCTCCTGCATCTAGGATAAACCCCACTTGACTATGGCGTATAATTCTTTTATACTTTGTTGGATTAAATTTGCTAAGATTTTGTGGAAGATTTTTGATTCTATGTTCATGGGAGATATTGGTAATGTCTTTGTCTGTGTTTGGAGAGAGTGATGCTGGCCTCACAGAGTGAAGCATTGCTTCTGCTTCTGTCCCCTGGAAGAGCTTGTAGAAAACTGACATAATTTCATCCTTAAATGCTGGTAGAATTCCCCATGGAACCAGTATGGACTCATGCTTGCTGATTTTGAGGGTTATCAATCATTGATTAAATTTCTTTAATAGATATAGACATATTCAGATCATCCATTTTTTCTTGTGAGAGTTTTGGCATATTGTGTCTTTCAAGGATTGGTCCATTTCATCTAGGTTATAGTTGTTCATACTATTCATTTTTTTATGCTTTTAATTTCCATAGGACCTGTAGGGATTCAATTCTGATATTAGTTATTTTTTGTTCTCCCTGTTGTCTTACTCACCCCAAGGCTTACTGATTATATTGATCTTTCCAAAGAGCCAACTTTGGGTTTGTTGGGTTTCCCTATTGATTTTTTTTTCCAATTTCATTTATTTCTGCTGTAATTCTTATTATTTCTTGTCTTCTGCTTACTTTGGGTTTAATTTGCTCTCTCTCTCTTTTTTAGTTTTCTAAGATGGAAATGAAGATTGTTGATTTAGATCTTGCTTTTCTAATACTATACTATACACTGCCCTCTAAGCACTGCTTTTGTTGCATCCCACTAAGTTTGATAAGCTGTGTTTTCATTTTCATGTAGTTCAAAATATTTTTAAATTTCTCTTGAGATTTTTTTTGAACCCATGTGTTATTTAATCACATACTTGGAGATTTTCAAGTTATCTTTCTGTTATTGATTTCTAGTTTAATTCCACTGTGGCCTGTACTTTTAAAAAATTAAACATTTAAAACATGACTAATGTGCTGTACAATTTTGGATTCTGCAATGTTCCTCTGATGTGTGTTGATATTTTGTGTCTGACCTAGCTGAACAGGTTCATGCATAGTTCAAGTGTCAAACAGGGATTTGGGCAGAGTTTAACGCACAATTTTGGTCTCTCTCTCTCTTTCTCTGTATTTCTGTTTTCCTGAATTTCCTCATTTACTTCCCAGCTCAATGATTGCTAATACTCTCCTTCGCTTTTTAAACCCAGTAAGATTGTGTATCTTCTACTAGAATGTCAGCCATTTGTGCGATGCCAACTGGGTCATACCATTAGGCAAACACCATAAAAACGGAAGCTTGCTGTAGCCGGTTTGGCTCAGTGGATAGAGCGTCGACCTGTGGACTGAAGGGTCCCTGGTTCGATTCCGGTCAAGGGCATGTACCTTGGTTG
>NW_005356042.1:4645058-4648620 GCF_000412655.1 Myotis brandtii | reverse complement strand
ATGTTTCTAACTCTCTATCCCTCTCTCTTCCTCTCTGTAAAAAATCAATAAAACATATTTTTTTTAAAAGTTTTAAAAAAATGGAAGCTTACCAGTGTCCTTCCCTTCATCCATGTGTAGACACTCTTCATTCCATTTTCTGCTGCTGTTAGATCCTCCCCAGTTCCTCAGGTATCTAATGCTTATAGTCGTTATTTGTGGGAGAGTTAATCTTATGGGAATTAATTCTCCATTAGTGTAAAGGAAATTTCAGTTGCCTTGCTTTGTATATTAGTTGGTGCTATTCTAATTTATTTATTTAGTCTTTTAAAGTTATTTGATATTTTTCTCAGAGCACTTAAGGATTTTATCTTTATTTTTAATATCTAATAGTTTTACTGAGATATGTCTGAGAGTTTATTATTCCAAGTGAATTTTCCCAGGTACCTGCTGAGTCCAGGTATGTAGATTCAGATCTTCTATTTCTGAAAAGTTCTGTTGCATTTTAGGTTTTCCTTTCGGTGACTCCAATTATTCATAGTTGGCTCTCATTATCTATTTTCTATTTTAACCTCTTTCCCTTTGACACTTTTGCTTTTTTACTTCATCTCATTTTCATTCCTTTGGTTGATTTTCTGTTCTCCATCATTTGTATCATTCCATTTTCACTTAAATCTATACTTGTTTGCTTACCTTTTGATTTAGTCTTTATTTTTTATGGGTTTATTTGTCTTTTTCTTCTATTTCTTTCTTAAGTTCAATCAATGTTTCCTTCATTTCTTCCTGTGAGTTCTTTTCTCTTGGGTGTGCACCCATTTCTGTTCTTAGTTTTTTAATTTATATCTCAAGGTGAGTTTCATATATTCCAATGCTTGTTTGAGGATACCTAATGCAATTTGGAGTGTCTTTTGCTCTTTCCTTCTGTTTCATTTTGATTGAAGGGGGCAGTAATTTTTAATCACTTAAATGTTTTAAGCTCTAATAATCTGTTTTATTTTTACAATAGCTTTTTTCTTTTGCTAACATTTTCCCAAAATCTCAACTCTTCTATGAGAGAGAGAGAGAGAGAGAGAGAGAGAGAGAGAGAGAGAGAAAGAGAGAGAGAGAGACTGTCTGACCTTATAATGGCTCTGAAAGCAGTTGAGCCAGGATGAGAATGGAAAATCTGGAAGCTTGGATTTCTAGATTATCTTTTCTTTTGACCCCCTTCAAAGAGGTCAAATTCTTCATTTTGTGGAGTAAGACCTTACATATTTGCATTTTATGAACAGGGTTGGCAAGTTGGGGTGGTTTACAAGATTCTGCATCCAAGAGCACTCTCTTTTGTCAGGATAGCAAAGAGCCCTTGGGTGAGCGTGGAGAAGTGGGTGTGTTCCTCCATGTCTTCGTGTCTTGTGTGATCCTACGTTTCCCTCCCGCCGTCGTTCCGTCGCCATGCCTTCTCCACAGGGCACAGTCCTTCCCCCACAGACTTGCCTTTCTGAGACCGCACCTCAAACATCATGTGCACGTCTAAGAGCCTTTGCTGTAGTCAGTGCCCTGATTTATCCGGACTCTGGAGTTTTCCCATTTATGATGGATTTTCTCTTTCTGGGAGTGCTCGTAGCTCAGGTTCCACCTCTGTTTTCCACGCAGCCTTTCCCACCTCTCTGTGCCCACCCAGCTTTCTGCAGCAGGAGCTGGAGGAATAGCTCTGTTTGAAATCAGTGTTTATTTTTCTATCTGAAGGTAATTTCACATGTTTAGTATTCTTTGTCGTGTAGATATGCTGAAGGCATGGAGTCTGTGTGGTTTTGCTTGTCGAGCTGCATGCCTTTTAGAGGATGTTTGGAAAGATTCAGATGTAGGTGGCCACTAGTATCTTGGCTGCCAAGAAGTCCCAACCCCTAGCCCCACATTTTTTAAATAGGAAACTGTTCAGACCTTGAAATGAGTAACCTTGGGGAAGTACTGAGGTTACTTTTGAATGAAAAGGGCAATGAATTGGGGCACAGGAATTAAATACAAGGGAACGTGTGTCCACTCAAAACTAGCCGACTCCATAAAGAGGCTGTGTTCCTTCAGAAAGGATTCATTGACCAGCTCTTGACAAGAGCATGCCCGGGTTTTCTCCGTGAGAGCCCATCTGCAGTTGGCTCGCAGCAAGGATTTCTGATAGCCGGGATGCTCCCTGGGAAGGCCGGGTTAGCTTTTTGCTTAACTTTTTACAAGTTAAGAGTTTGCAAGTGACGGGACCAGCATCACTCTTGTATCCTGACAGAGGTGTGTTAATATCCCCACTATTTAGGTTTCTCTACTTGTCCTTCTGGTTCTGTTCACTTTAATTGAGTAAATACAAACTTAAGATTCTAATATTTTTTTCTGGTGGATTAACCATGTTATCATGAGGAAATGTCCCCCTGTGTCTCTGGCAATGCCTCTATCTGTAAAGATTAATTTATGGAATATTTGAATAGTTGCACCAACTTTCTTTTGGTTACTGTTTGAATGATTCTTTCATTCCATACATTTTATTTTTCAAACTTTCTGCTTTCTAACTAAGGTATGTCTATTATAATAAGCAAATAGATGCATTTTAGTGTTTATATTTTTACCTAGTCTCTAATAATCTTAGTCATTAGATTGCAGTAGACTATTTGCATTTAATGAATTACTCAACTATTTGGACTTATTTCTATTTGATTCATCTCTTTTATATGCTCCCTTTTTCATGACTTGCCTTTTTTTTGACCATTACATTTTTTAAATTCCATTATTTCCCTCTATTAACTTTTACAAGTCAGGGAATAAGATAGACACGTTTATTTATTACAATCTAATACAAATTATTGCCTCTGTAACTCCCTTATAATATAAACTTAGAATAACTTAACTCTTTTTAAACTCTACTGCCGTTTGTGTTTTTGTGGCCATACATTTTAATTCTACATGTACTTTAAACCCCACAATTTATTTTATCGTTGCCTGTCTGTCTCACTACTGCTTCTTTGAAGATAGAGCCTTTTCTCAGGCTTCTTCTAAGATTTTGTCTTTGGTTTTAAGAAGTCTTAATATGATGTGCCGAGGTGCGTCTTTCTTGGTCTTTATCATGCTTTGGATTTTATGGGTCAAATATTCCTTCTTGTTGTTCTTTATCTCTTCTCTTGAGACTCCAATTACTGCACATTGACCCACTTCTCTCCAATATTTTTTCTTATGTTTTTCATTAGTTCCTTCCTCTTGCTTCAATTTGGTTATGTTCTATTAACCTATCTTCTAGTTTACCAACTCTGTGTTCTGCTTTATCTATTATGTGTTCTTCCTTTTCAGATATTATAGTTTTTCTTTAGTTCTAGAATGCCTTCTGGTGAATTTCTCCATCTTGCCCTCTATTTTCTTGAACTTATTCAGCATTGTTATATATAAAGTGCTACTTTCTAAATCTGATACCTGGTTTACTTCTGGGTCTGTTTCTAAGATCTGTGTTTCTTCTTGGTTTTTGGTCATGTGGTCCTATATTTTGTCACGCAAGTAATTTTTCATCGAATGCTAAACATTTTGAATAAAGTGCATTGTAGGGGCTCCTGTTGGTGCTATTTTCCTT
>NW_005356042.1:4642878-4644108 GCF_000412655.1 Myotis brandtii | reverse complement strand
ACCTTGGCTTCCTCCTTCACTGGAGCAAGCAAGCCTCCTGTTCACTTCAGCTGCCTGGCTGCCGGCCGCCATCTTGGTTGGCAGTTAATTTGCATATCTTGCTGATTAGCCAATGGGAAGGGTAGCGAAGTTATGGTTAATTACCATGTTTCTCTATTATTAGATAGGATTTGCTCTTTCTGGTGCTTTCTACTTCTTCCTTCAATTCCATGTCTTTCTCTGGGGTCATTTTCCTTTTGTCTGAAAACTCTCTTTGTTATTTTTTCTGTAGCAGGTTTTCTGGCAACAAAGTCTCAGCTTTTCGTTGCCTGAACATGTCTTTTTCTCACCTTCATTTCTCACCTTCATTTTTCTCACCTTCATTTTAAGGAGGCACCGAGTCCTGAGGTGGTGCATAATGCCTCTCAGCACTTTAAATACATTATTTCATTGCCTCTGCATTTCCATCCTCTCTGTTGAAAAGTTGCCTGTCTGTCTCACTACTGCTCCTTTAAAGGTAGAGCCTTTTCTCAGGCTTCTTCTAAGATTTTATCTTTGGTTTTAAGAAGTCTTAATATGATGTGCCAAATTCTACATGTACTTTAAACCCCACAATTTATTTTATCGTTGCCTGTCTGTCTCACTACTGCTTCTTTGAAGATAGAGCCTTTTCTCAGGCTTCTTCTAAGATTTTGTCTTTGGTTTTAAGAAGTCTTAATATGATGTGCCGAGGTGCGTCTTTCTTGGTCTTTATCATGCTTTGGATTTTATGGGTCAAATATTCCTTCTTGTTGTTCTTTATCTCTTCTCTTGAGACTCCAATTACTGCACGTTGACCCATTTCTCTCCAATATTTTTTTCTACGTTTTTCATTAGTTCCTTCCTCTTGCTTCAATTTGGTTATGTTCCATTAACCTATCTTCTAGTTTACCAACTCTGTGTTCTGCTTTATCTATTATGTGTTCTTCCTTTTCAGATATTATAGTTTTTCTTTAGTTCTAGAATGCCTTCTGGTGAATTTCTCCATCTTGCCCTCTATTTTCTTGAACTTATTCAGCATTGTTATATATAAAGTGCTACTTTCTAAATCTGATACCTGGTTTACTTCTGGGTCTGTTTCTAAGATCTGTGTTTCTTCTTGGTTTTTGGTCATGTGGTCCTATATTTTGTCACGCAAGTAATTTTTCATCGAATGCTAAACATTTTGAATAAAGTGCATTGTAGGGGCTCCTGTTGGTGCTATTTTCCTTG
>NW_005356042.1:4623919-4642783 GCF_000412655.1 Myotis brandtii | reverse complement strand
CTAGGATGACCAGATTCCCACCAGGCACTCTGCTGAGTCCAGCCGACTGCAGCTCTGGCATGCTCAGTCCCCCTCTGGCTGCCTGCTGGTCCTTCAGGATTTTCAGTTGATAGCCTGATGTGTCCCTTTGACCCCTCCCTTTGGTGGGTCCTGAATTCTAAACTTTGCTGTGACTACTTCTCTAGGGCCTCCCATATATCTCATTTCCATATAATCCCAGAACTCACCATGTGACCCCAGGGGAACAATGGACAAATCATTGAAACCCTCCAAGTTCCACTGATTCTCCGTCCCCTAGCAGTGGCCCCTGGGCATAAGGCCGTGGGGATTCTCAGCCTCCTGCCAGTGCTGACATATGGCAGATGCCCCAGAAGAAAAGGAGCAGCAGTGGGTAGCACACCTCCCTGGTCCTTCCCTCTTCAACGTCCTCCTCCTGTTCACATCGCCTCAGCGCCTCCTGGTGTCTTCCCATGGACAGTAGTGTCCTGTAGTTTTTTACTTGTTCTCAGAAAGAGGAAGGCCCATGCTGTCTCCCATTCCCACCTGGAACCTAATGTTGGGATCCGGAAGCCAGCAGCTCTATGGTTCCCTCTGATAGTGCATCCTCCAGCGAGACCTGGAAAGTGCCTGCTAGGTGGGCCAATGACACTCCACCACATGCAAAACCTGGAGCATTGCTTGTAGATGGAAAAACCAATGAGGTCTCAGCCCTGTGGAGATGCTTTGGGATTCATCCTGGGAAGTGAGCGTGGTGAATCTCACACTCCCCACTGTCAGAGAACAATGCTGGCTGCGTTCCTGCCCCACCGAAGCGTTTCGGACGGGCCAGGGTTGGCTCTGAGACAGGGTGCCGTCTCCTCCTGACCTTGGTTTCCTCATCCCAAATCTATAAAACCAGCTTCCCACAGTTGGGAGGGTTCAAGTGGGGTGACGTAAGAGGAAATGCTTTGTCACTTGTAAAACGCTCTCTGTGGGCTGTTATCACTCTCTGTCTCCTCTCCAGGCCAGCAAAGGCCTCACTGGTCACGTGGATACTTTTCTCTGAGGGGAGTGTAGGGCCAGAAGACAGGGTTTTGCAGGATTGCCGAATGTGGCAGTGTCCAGAGGGAAGGGAACCCTTCTGCCTGACCCCTCCAGCCTGTGGCACAGAAGGGGTCTTGCCCAGAGCTCTGCCCCAGGATAGAGCCACTGTCCATCCAGCCTGCCATGTGCCCAACATGTGCCACCTGAGGTCAGCTAGAGCCTGGGTATTCACTTCCTGTGGCTGACCATAACTGGGGCCGGGGGCACTTAAAACACCAGAAATTTATTTCCTCACCATTCTGGAGGCCAGGAGTCTGAGATCAAGGTGTTGGCAGGTTTGGTTCTTCCTGGGGTTTCTGCAGGCGAATCCGTTCCTCACCTCTCTCCCAGCTTCTGTGGCTCCAGGCATTTGTCCGCTTATAGATGCCCCTCCCGTCTCTGCTTCCATTGTCCCAGGCCTCCTCTGTGTGTCCTTTCTCTTCTCTTATAATCACACTAGAGGCCCTCGGCCTGGCCTGTGCCCTCTTGCAATCCGGGACCCCTCAAGGGATGTAGGAGAGCTGGTTTTGGCCTGATCCCCACAGGCCAGGTGGAGGGACCCCACTGGGGCATGAATCTGTGCACCAGGCCTCTAGTATGTACATAAGATCTTCGGTTAATCTCTTCCTGCCCTCCTCCCTCCCCCTTTCCCTCTGAGATTCATCAGTCTGTTCCATGTTTCCATGCCTGTGCATTGAACATCTGCCCCCTGGTGATCATTGTGCATCATAGCTACCACAGCCGGTTGGCTGGTCGCCTGGTCCCTTAGGCTTTTATATATAGAGATTCTATTTCTCTTTTCTCTTCCACACCAGTTGCAAACTCGACTCCCAGCCTAATAATGGCCTGTATCAAAGGCTCCTCTTGTGAGGCAGCAGGCTCTCTGTCTAGCACCTGACATTTCGGTCCCACACCTGAGGTGATCATATAATGGGTGAAGGGTGGTTGACACTAGTTACATAAAGCCTCACACGCAGGTAAAATCCTAGGCACAAAGATGCTCGCAGCAGTGGTATTTGTAATTAGGGAAGGACGAGGACACCCTCCCTCAATGTTCACTACTAGGGGGGCCTCGCTAGATGTTATGCAGCCCCAAAGATCACGGTTAGAAATGGGTTAGAAGAGCTCCCGACACGGTGTGGAGCGGGGGGTGTAAAGAAGGACTTGTACTTGAGCGCAATGCCACGCCGCAGTGCCACCGTGGCACCTGGCGCGGGGGAGACCGCAGTATGTTTGCTGAGTGAATAAGCGAACAATACTCTGGGAAAAAAACTAGAAAAGATTTGCTTCCAATTCTGCATTTCCTCCGCTCTCAGCACTCTCCCACTCCTTGCTGGTTCTGGTGTTTTTTTTCTGCCTCTCTCACCTCTCTCCCACCCGCCCCCTACCCATGACTGAATGACTGAATGACGGAATGACTGAATGACTGAATGACGGAATGACTGAATGACTGAATGACGGAATGACTGAATGACTGAATGACGGAATGACTGAATGACTGAATGACGGAATGACTGAATGACTGAATGACGGAATGACTGAATGACTGAATGACGGAATGACTGAATGACTGAATGACTGAATGACGGAATGACTGAATGACTGAATGACAGAATGAGTGAATGACGGAATGACTGAATGACTGAATGACTGAATGACAGAATGACTGAAGGACGGAATGACTGAATGACTGAATGACGGCCGGGCGATGGTTCGCATTTCCCCATTTCCCTGATCATTGATAATGTGGATCATTATCTTTCAAATGGCAAGAGTGGTGCTTCTTTCTCTATGCTTGAAACAAATGAAATAACTAAAGAAGCTGCTACTTCCCCACACAGGTGTCAGAAGGGAGCTGAGTTCCTTCCTGAGAACAAGAGACCCTGAGGAGGGGGTTGGAAGGACAAAGCCCCCTCCACACACAGCCACAGGGTGAGTGATGGTCCTGGGATGCCAGCCTGCGCCCCGGGCTGGGCCGCCCTCCAGACGACTCCGGCTGTCCTTTCCTGATCCCGAGAGCGCAGTGTCCGCGCAGTATTAGGAAGCCACGTGGACAGGATTGGGACACAGGGACCGAGAGACGCCACAGGGGTGAGTCGTCTCTTCCCGTTTTAATGTTGCCACCAGCACCAATGCCGTGTGCATTGAGTCTCAAGTGTGTGATTCTCGCTCATTGAAGGAATCCCCCCTTCTGTCTGATTCGTGTCGCCAACAAACACCAGAGCGCGCACCATGAGGACTCTGGCGTGTCTGCAGGCCTCCACGGCCTGGAGGAGGCACTTCTCCCATGAGTCACATAGTCCTGGCCTCGTCCCCGGGAGAAAACAGCAGCTCTGTTGTAGTGATGAGGAGGAGGTAGGCTCAGAGAGGTTGAGGGGCTGGACAAGGCCACACAGCAAGAGGGACTGAGCTGGGACCTGGAGCCAGGGCTCTGCAGTCCGGTCCCTCGCGATGCCTCAGCAGGACTGTGCAGGTGGTGACCTCCGGGTTCATCCTGCTCCTCCTGTTTTGTGCCTTCCCCTTTCCTCCCATCCCTCACCAAGGTGCTGGGTGCCCCACAGCTGGGGGTGTAATGGGGCGATGAGGTCAGCTGTGTCCTGGCAGGTGTCTCACCTGGCTGGGCCTCAGTTCTCACAAGTGGGCGGTGCATCCTCGAGAGTGCCTCCCCAGGCAGTCACAGGGGAGGGTCAGCCCCCAGGGCACCCTCATTCATTCATTCATTCACTCAGCAGTGATTTGGGGGCTGACCTTGGAGGCTGGGGGCTGAGCTGCTGCCCCCCAGAGCTCAGAGACTTGGGAGGGGGCAGTGGTTACACAAAAACAGGCTACAGAGCAAAGAAGGATGTGCGGCATTTTCAGTAGGTGCCGAGTGACGGGCTGGGGAGGGAGTTCCAGGCAAAAGTCCCAGTGCAGCCAGCCCACCCCAGAGGAGCTCCGTGGAATGCCCCATCTGTTGACGATGCACAGTCCGCGGGCCATTCCCAACATGTATCTGGTTATAGCACCAGAACTGGTTCTGCGGCTGTGCCATAGAGTGGGAAAAAAGAGGGCATTTTAGAAAAAATGTGCTGTGTTATATGGAAAAATCATAATGATGAGATGTTGGGGGGAAGGGTAGAGAAGAGTATCTGTGTGAGTGTGAGTGTGAGCAGGGGCGAGTGTGTGCGTGTGAATGTGAGTGTGTGAGAAGGGGTGAGTGTATGAGGATGTGAGTGTGTGGGGGTGAGTGTGTGAGTGTGAGTGTGTGAGCAGGGGCGAGTGTGTGAGTATGAATGTGAGTGTGTGAGGACAAGGGGTGAGTGTGTGAGGATGTGAGTGTGTGGGGGTGAGTGTGTGAGTGTGAGTGTGTGAGCAGAGGCGAGTGTGTGAGCAGGGGCGAGTGTGTGAGCAGGGGCGAGTGTGTGAGCATGAATGTGAGTGTGTGAGAAGGGGTGAGTGTATGAGGATGTGAGTGTGTGGGGGTGAGTGTGTGAGTGTGAGTGTGTGAGCAGGGGCGAGTGTGTGAGTATGAATGTGAGTGTGTGAGGACAAGGGGTGAGTGTGTGAGGATGTGAGTGTGTGGGGGTGAGTGTGTGAGTGTGAGTGTGTGAGCAGGGGTGAGCGTGGGTGAACCTGGTGTCTGTGTGTGTGAGGACTGACTGAGAAGGTGTGCATGTGGCTCTGTGTGCTTGTGTGTGACTGTGCACAGGTGTGTATGTGCCTCTGGGCTCATGGACTTTGACTCCTTTTCCAAGACGCCTCCTGCTTTGTCCCTGGTCACTCTGGGAGGAAAGGCCACATGGCTGCCCCTGGCTGGCTGCTGTCTCCACGCCCATGCCCCCTGCTCCTCCCACGGCACCGGAGCCTGACTCTCAGCACTCCACCCCCACTCCCTGGCCTCTGCGGAGTGCCCGCTGGCTTCCTCAGGCCCCTTTCCCAGACTTCGAGTTTCTGTCAATATTTTTAAATTCACCTTTGATGGCACCCTGGTGAGTCTTTTCTGGCCGAACTCCCAGCAGTTACTCGATTTAGATTTCCCCAAAGGTTAAACTGGAGACCCATTCTTTACCCTCATCCTAAAATCTCCTGCAATGTACCGCACTTCAGAGGGCGTTTAGATAAAGGGGCCCCTTCTTGATGGAAAGAAGGGAATGGGTGGGCACGGATGGGTCAGGGCCGGGCTGGGAGCAGGGACTTTAGCTTTTTGTGGGAAAGTAAGTGCAAACGGGAAGGAGGAGCAGCTGTGTTCTCCCTGAAAAATCTTCTGGGCCTGCTGCTGGGCCTGGTGCTGGGCCTGGTGCTGGGCCTGCTGCTAGGACTGGTGCTGGGCCTGGTGCTGGACCTGCTGCTGGACCTGCTGCTGGGCCTGCTGCTGGGACTGGTGTTGGGCCTGGTGCTGGGCCTGGTACTGGACCTGGTGCTGGGCCTAGTGCTGGGCCTGCTGTTGGGCCTGCTGCTGGATCTGGTGCTGGGACTGGTGCGTGTGAGCGTGCTGGGACTGGTGTTGGGCCTGCTGCTGGGCCTGCTGCTGGCCTAGCCTGGAGGCTCTCTCTCTAGCACCGGCGATGGGGTAGCTGGGGCTGTGGCGTGCTGCTGTGACAGTCCTTCTGGGCTTGTATCCATGGTCCCCATGAAGCCACACCCAGGGATTTCATGTGTGGGGTGTGTGTGTATGTAGGTTGTGTGTGTGTGTGTGTGTGTGTGTGTGTGTGTGTGTGTATGGTGAGGGTTCTAAACATATTCCACCTCCTCAAAGTCCTGACTCTTTGTGGACAGTTATTGTGGGTTGAACTATGTCCCCAAAGGACATGCTCAGTCCTAACACCCTTTACCTATGAATACGACTTGGTTGGAAATAGGGTCTTTACAGGCCTGTTGACCAGGTTAAAGCAAGGCCACTAGTGTGCGGCCCTTATAAGACAAGGAAAAGGCACACAGGGGAGAGGCCGTGTGACAAGGAGGCAGAGGTGGGTGATGTATCGACCAGCCAGTCGCACAAGGCTCACCGGGGGCCCCAGAAGCTGGGAGACATGAGGAATGGTTCTTCCCCCAGAATCTCCGGAAAGAACCAGCCCCGCCCACACAGACATCTCAGACGTCCTGTCCCCAGATCTGTGGGAGACCAGATTTCTGTTGTGTAGGCCGCCCAGTCTGTGGTGCTTTGTTATGGCAGCACCGGGCACTCATGTGACAGTGTGTTCAGGCCCTGAGGGCCCACCAGGTGCCCTCCGTGGCAGGGCTCACAAAGCACATGAAATGACCACCCTCGCTCCGCCTGCGTTTTCTTGTTTACTTCTCTTTCTTTGCCCTTTGGTCACTTTACATTCTTATTTCCCATCCCTGCTCACTTCACCTTAGAGTTCAGAAGTGTGGATTTCAAAGCGAAGGACATTTGGGAAATAATTACACTGCAGGGTTGCAAGTTGAAATTCCAGACCTCCACAGAAAGCGTGGAAAAGGAATTCTCTCACCCAGAAATGCCGCCTCCTTCCTCCTCCCTGGAGCCCCCACACTTTACAATTACGCCCAGATGAGGGCGGCAAGATCTCGTTGTAGGTGTTTCTGAAACCCACTTGCTGACCTCGAGTTCCCATATAGGCTTGTCTTACTCACCCCCAGGGCCTGGGACCATGCCTGACACCCCACTGGGGTTATGGGCCCATCTGTGGAGGAAGGGAGGCGGGGGGGATCTGTACCTCAGAGCCGTGCCTGACCTCTGGGCTGCCCCACTCCTCTGCTACCTTCCATGTGCCTGGCCCAAGGGGCTGGCACCTGGTATCGCACTCTAGTTCCCACCCCGTCATCTCTGAGGGACCATCACCCCACAATCACCAGCACCAATAGAGACTGAGAGTGAGTTCGCGTCCTGGGACAGCCTTCACAAAGGCCCACGACCTCTCTGAAGTTCTGGAGGCAACGATCTGAAATCCAGGTGTCAGCAGGGCTGGCTCCTCCCAGGGCTTCAGGGAGGATCCTTCCTGCCCCTCCAGCTCAGGTGGCCCCGATGGTCCTGGGCTGGTGGCCATGTGGCTCGGTAACCTGGCCCATGTGAGCCTCCTGGGACGTCGGGCTCATCTTCCTATGACAATGGGATCGCAGCACCTGCTCGCAGGAGCCCGGCAGCTGGGGGCTCAGTGACTGTTGACTCTTGCTCTGCCATGAGTTGGCTCAAGCAGAGAAGTGCTCTCTGGGGGAAGACATGTTTGTAGCAGATTTTGGAAGCTGACCCTGAACTTTCTAAACCTTCAACTTCTGTTTTTGGTAACACATTCACATTAAGAAATTGGGAAAACGCAGAAAAGTCGATAAAAGAGCAAGAACGAAAAACCACCCAGAGACAACTACTATTCTTGTTTTATTGTTTTCGCTTTCAGACTTTTATTTTTTATTTATTTACTTTTTATTGGGAATTATTTTAATAATTTGGGTTGATCTGTAAAACATTGTTTACACAGCTCTTGATGTGCTGGGAGCAGGGGTTGGAGCTTGTACCTGAGGACAGACCAGCACGTGGGTGGAGAGGGAGCGCGGTCCCCACGCTGGCCCTGCGGGCTTAGTGAGAGCCGGACCATCTGCCGCGCCTGCGCTACAGACCGCATTGAGCCAGCCATTTCTCCAAGGATCTCAGTCTTTTCTGAGACTTCAAACATAAGCAGGCTTATGTTCCATCTCACTAAAACCAGTCAACCAAAAGGAAAATAACAAGCCAAACCAGGATAAAGAGATAAAATCAATGTAAATATTTTCACCAATTTTCCAATAGTTTTCCTCTAGAAGAAATACTTGAGAAGCTTTGCAAAGGCCTTGACTGAGCAGTGTTTGCACTGAGTCCCCAGCTCACCTGAGACCTCTGTCCTGCTAGGCGCAGGAATAAATCACTTCTGAAGCAAGAGATGCTCTGGTGGGAGCTGCCTGCTTCCGTAGACATGACAGACGTGATCCGAGGAAAAGGAAGCAAGCAGCTTGCTTTCCATCCTGCGATGAGCCATGAGGTGGGGTGAGGCCAGGCGTCCAGCAGGATTAGACGTGGAGGGTGTCCACGTGGACATCACTCAACAGACGAGTCATCTGGCAGATGCCCCCCGGGCACGTGCTTGTGGGTGTCTGGGGTGGCGCCCGCTCACTGCTGGCCTGACAACCTCGCCTGTTTTTGAATGAGAGGAGTTCTCCCTGCTCCAGCTGCAGGCTGCAGTGAGGCCAGGCCGCAGGGCAGGGGCTGGCGGGAGCCCTCCTGAGTCCAGGGTGGGGCTCCTTGTGATGCAGAGTTTGTGCCAGAGAGAGCATGAGCCTGTGTGCTGTGAATGAGCATGTGTGTGTGTGAGCATGTGTGCGAACACCTGTGAGCATGTGTGCTGTGAACGAGCGTGTGAGTGTGTGTGAGCATGTGTGCGAACACCTGTGAGCATGTGTGGTCTATGTGCACATATATGCTGTGAGCAAGCATGTGTGTGGTATATGAGCATGGTGGTATGTATGCACGTGTGTGGTATGCACATGTGTGGCATGGGTGCTATTGTGTGCACATGTGTGAGAGCATGGTGGTATGTATGCACGTGTGTGGTATGCACACACATGTGGTGTGTGCACATGTGGTGTCTGAGCATGCGTGCACATGTGTGGTGTGTGCACATGTGTGGTGTGTGTGCACATGTGTGGTGTGTGTGCACGTGTGTGGTGTGTGTGATGCAGCTGCAGTCCCCCCCTCCCGCCTCCCCACACACTGCTTCCTCCAGCAATGGCGTCTGCATGCTTCTTGCTGCTCTTTGTGCCCAAAGTGTCCAGTGACCACCCAGGCACCCCACACATCTCAGACCTGCTGTCCCCGGTAGGTCCCTGAGAGAATTTATAGGAGGTTGGCCCTTCCCCTGGGGACACACTCTGCTTGGGGAACTGTGGGCTGTGTTGGTGGAATTTGGGACCCCCAATGGCGGACATCCTTTCTCGTGGTCCTTTCTACTTCCTGTTCAGTTCTGCCTTCATTTGGAAGGGGCTCCCATGTGTTATGTTTCAAAGTTCTGGGTGCTTCTAAGCTTCATTGACAATGGAATTGGAATCTTGGATTCTAGTCCCACTTACTGTTTTCCCTGATACTTCAGGGAGGAGAGGACGGAACTGCCTCCACACCTGTGGCTGCACCTGGGCGTGGTTGGGAACAGCCCAACCAAAGGTGCTGTCGGCAGTTTGTGGAGAAACCACGATGGCGGTTTGAGTTGACCCTGAGAACATAATTGGAATCTTGGATTCTAGTCCCACTTACTGTTTTCCCTGATACTTCAGGGAGGAGGGGACGGAACTGCCTCCACACCAGTGGCTGCACCTGGGCGTGGTTGGGAACAGCCCATCCAGAGGTGCTGTCGGCAGTTGTGGAGAAACCACGATGGTGGTTTGAGTTGACCCTGAGGACACTCTTCTTGGCAGATGGGTCAGGCACGTGTGGCAAAGTTACCCAGAATGCAACTGACATGTCCTTGAGCAAGGTCAATGTGTCTTTCCCTCTGGACCCCCTTGACCACCTGACATGGGGAGCTGCTTCCCCGGGCTCTGTGCCTAAGCCCTTCTTAGATCAGTGGCAGCCAGGAGTGGGGGTGGATGAGGCCCCTGCTCTGGTAGGAGAGTAGGCTGGCATGGCCACTGCCCCACCAAGTGCAGGCCCACTGGGCCACTGTTGCCCTTGACTTAACTGCTGTACATTTGGACGCCTGTGTGCCTTGTTCTGGAGATTTCTGCAGCAGGGAAGCTGTGCCGCCTGTCCTCATAGCTTGATCAGCTTCTGCAGACCCAAACCTTCCAGCCATCCAAGGAAGAGGCTTAAGGCTGGGGGACCTGAGTCAGCACAGCTAGAAAAGACTGCAGGAAGGCCTTGACCAGTGGGTCAGAGTGCCTCGGCCCGCGGTAGTGAGGTGAGCGTCCTCTGCCTGGCAGTCTCCAGAGCAGCTCCTTTCAATCCTTCCTCCTCATCGCCTAACTTCTGCTCCTATTTCCATCGTGTAGCTCGGTAGGAAACCCCTGACCTTCTCACCGGGTGACCCCACCGAGGCCAGTGGTCTGTTAACAGCCTATTCTTCCCTGCCTACAGCCCAGACTATGAGGTTGGGCTGGTCTAGTCCACTCTTGTGCTCTCTTCCTGGGCTGGGCCGTGGGACACCCAGCCACCTTGGAGGGACCCTGCGTGGCGGTAGGGAGACACTGTGTGCCTTGTTCTGGAGATTTCTGCAGGAGGGAAGCTGTGCACACAGGCATCCAGAAGTGCAGCAGTTACGTTTCCCTAGTGACAGGTGACTTGAAAGAGTTTGGTTTTGATAAGAGGGTTTGATTAATCTGGGGAAAAAATTCTACCTGGCGGAGGCAGGAAATGGGAGCCCAAAGCAGAGCCTCTGATGGGCTCACCTCCTCCCGAGGGGAAGGCCGAAGCAGCTCTGGTGTGAATGTGCCAAGATGCTCAGAGACAAAACAGCCTTGGGGGAACAGTTTGGCACATCAGTGCTGGGACTGTCCCCGATGGGGAGGTGGAACGAAGCCAGCGAGAGCCTGGCCTTGTTGGCGTGGTGCGGGGTGCGCTGCTGTGGTCTGCGTCGCTGTGGTCTGTGCATTGGTAGACCTTCTGCCTTCTCACCCTGCTCTCTTGTCCCCCAGCCCCCAGCACCACAGGATCCCTCTGCAATTTTGAACCTCGGTTTGGGGATTTGGCCTGTTTGTACGTCGGTTTTCCACATCTGGTTTCCACAGGAACTTTTGCTGTTTAAGTGCTTTTCTGAAATATGAAATTGACTTTTTTTCGATGTGAGCTCACTCGCTGGTTTTGGTGGGGTCATGTGCTTCTGAACCAGAGGAAGATGCTGTGGAACCTGAAGGTGCTGGGTCCCTGGGTACCCACCCACCCAAGCAGCAGCGTCAGAGAACCTGTGACTGAGCTCACTATAGAGTCCCTGTGAGGGCTGAGGAGAGGCTAGCATTCAGATGATAATGATCTCAGCTTCCCTCTCAATTGAGCCACAGGATTAAACTGTCAACTTTAAATATTAAAGATGGGCTGGGGTTTAACGCCCCCCAGAACCAGCTTCCCAGGAGCTGAGGAGCAGCATGATTGGGGGCGGGGAGGCCTCGGCTCAGAGGGGCAAGGAGCCAGGCTGAGGAAGGGCTCAGCTCCGGGCACCGACCCAGGGTGCCAGGGGGCTGCCTGGGCCAGCTTGTGGGGCGGCCTTCTCTTCTGGGTGCAACCACCTCCAGGGGCCTCCCTATCGGGGGAGGATGGACTAATGGCTGGATGGCCGTGGCCGGGTTAGCTGGTGGTTGTTCAGTAAGAGAGGGAGGGCAGCCCTCTCCCCGACGGGACGTGGAGTCCAGTCATCGCTGGTGTTTATCTCTGTGTCCTGAAGCCCTCCCAACCCCCGCGTGGCTGTCAGCAGGGCCTCGTTCCAATCAGATAAAGGCTGGGATGGTCTGGACGGAGTGCTGATTTATCCCAGCCTGACTCACAAGGAAGGTAAAAAAAATCAGGAATTTGGGCAGAAGTTGTGATGCTTTTCCCCCTGGGCCTGTCCTGGGCTCTGGGAAGCAAGAGGGATTTACAGCTGAGGCCTCGCACCGGCCCTTCCTCTCTCCTTCTCAGCACTCACACGTGTCCATGTGACAAATCCCTGCGGGCTCTGGGACATGGGAAAGGAAAGAGGCACCAGCCCGGGCCTCAGGTGCCCCAGGGCACGGGCTCTTGCCCTGGGCGAGTGACAGGAGGCCCACGCCCGCGCCATCTTGGAATTCTCAGTAATTGTTGGTTGGCAAGGGGCCCCTTGTTCGTTCTGCACCATGAATGACGTAGCGGCCCGCCTCCTAATGCCGAAGTCCCGGGGGTCACTCCTCAGTTCCTTACTGTCTCTGTGTGCCCCTCCCTGTCTGCAGAATTTGGGATGCGAACCTCCATTTCTATCCATTTTAATAGCTCATTTGTTTGGGTTGTCTCCTGGCAAGATTGGCTCCAGAGCAGGGCCTTATATTCCCAGTTCCCTCCTTTTGCATGTGAGTTGCCGCCCCCCCCCCCCACTCCCTCCAAAACACGCTGGAGCCCGTACAGGGACCGGCCCTTCCCGGCCGCCCGCCCACCCCGATGCCGCTCCCCTACCCAAGCCCTGAGCTGGAGGCTTTGCATCTCCTGTTTAGCGCAGATCAGACTGCAAAGCTGGGCTTGGAACCAGCCCCGCCGGACCCCAGCGCTATTTCCCCTTCAACTATATCAGGGGGTTTTCAGAAAAAGGGAGACGGGACTGCAGAGGAGGCTCCGTCCTGTCTTTAATCTCCGCCTCCAGAGTTAGCATTTTGAAGACCGACATTTCTAATGAACTCCAGTCTGAGAAGAGAAAGACACCAAACCATGGTTCCCTGATGGGACAAGGTTAGTGGAGTCGGCACACACCACCGCCTCCCTCGTTTTCTTTACTTAACAGACCTCCTTCTTTAGAGCCGTTTTAGGTTCAGTCACCATGTCCTCTCTCTCCTTCCCTCCCCACCACTCTCCTACCCTAGCCCCCTGCTGCTGAAGTCTGGTCTTAGTGTAGAGCACTTGTTAGAATCGATGAGTCCACAGTCTACATGAGGTTCATTCTCGGTGTTGTACATTCTGTGGGTTTGGACAAATGTTTAATGACATGTATCCGCCATTATAGTTTATACAGAGCAGTTTCACTGCCCTAAACACCCCTGTGCGCCATCTGTTCATCCCTGCCCCCCCCCCGCCCCCAAGCCCCGGAAACCACTGATCTCACTGTGTCCATAGTGTTGCCCTGAATGGCACAGTGAGCAGCCTTTTCAGATTGCCGTCCTTCCCTCAGGGCCGTGCACCTAAAGTTCTTCCATGTCGTTTCACGGCGGAGAGTTATTTCTTTTAGTGTAAATAATCTCCTACTGTCTGGATGTGCAGCTTATTTATCTGTTCACTCGGTAAAAGGACATCTTGGTTCTTCCAGCTTTTGGAGTTTTGAATGAAGCCACCCTCTAATTTTTATCTGCTTGCTTCTCTGTGACCACACCAGGCTGCGAGTCCCACGGGAGGAATTTCAGCCCATTCGTGTCCATATGCCTAGAGCACCCACCCAGAGTGAGACACAGTAGCTGCTCCATCAACAGTTGTGGAACTGGATTATGGGGGATAGCAGAGAGGGCAGATTCTGACCGAGAGGGGAGAGAGGAATTGGCCCTTATCCCTGTAAAGGGATGGACAGCCACACAACAACATTCATTGTGGGGGGAGGGGCACTAGGAGGGTGTCCTCAGGGGAGGCACAGACCCTAGGAGAGGCCACTTTGTCCAAACCGGTCTGAGACTGCTCTAAGCCTCCCTTCAGATCTCTTGGGGTTAGAGGCTAGGGTTTGAAAATCTCCACTTAATTTAAATTCTTTAAAATGTACGTATCTGAGAACAATCAGGATCAACGTGCAATTGAGTGAAGTTGACATTTTTTTATTGGCGCACTCATGATCACTCAGATCCCAGTCTTCTCTGGGATTTAGGGTGCGTGACCATGACCAAGAGCACACACCAGAGCCTCCAAAAGCCCATCGTCCTTGTTGAAAAGAGAAAAATGCTCTGCTTTGTAGCAGAATCATTGGGTAAAGAACAAGCAGCAGAAGGTTCCTGTTCGTAGTCTTCCACTGGCCGGGACACCACTCCTGGGGACACTGCCCTCTGCTGGGTGCCGGTCCAGCTCACTGGGTGAGTCGCCTCCCCTTTCTGACTCCTAGACTGGGATCAAATGAGGTATGAGTGACAGGTTTCATCTTGCAAGTCAGCTGGGATTGATTGGTAATGACTGCCCAGAGCACTGGATTCACACCCCACGGTAGATTAGACATGTCTGCCATGGAGCAGGAGTGGACACTGGCTAACGCTCAAGACTCTGCGGTTGGGTACTCCATGCTCTTGGGCTTTTGCTACAGGTCCTCCTGCTTTCTGTGTACTTCACAATCCAAAATTGTGAGTCGGTGGGGTAGGCCAGGGGGAAAAAAATTGAAAAGTGGTTGTCATTTTTTTTCTCTTATTGATTAAAAATAAGATAAAGGGGGTTCTTTACATTTTTAACATTGACTTGTGAAAAAGAAAATAAGTGTCCAGGGAACTTTGGGATTCCCTTCTATGCTGCTTTGCCTTTAGTAAGACCTGGAACGGGTGATGCGATGGCTCGTGTTGGAGGCGGGCCTGCCTGTGAGTCCCTGTGCTCTCACGGGCCCCGGCAGGCTCCGAGCACTCCCACCTCGAGGTTGCCAGCGGCAGGTGTTAGGCTGGTTTAGAAAGGCAGGCTGGCTGCACCGGCCAGAGGGACGCGCCTGGCCTGGAACAGGATCTTCTGTCCCCTCCTCAGAGCGTCAGCCCCCCCGCAGAGTGGAGCCCACGGCCCGTGCACTGCCTGTCCTGGGCGGTGGTGCGGCTGCCTGTGACAGTGTGCGGGGCGAATCTTAGTGCCCGCTCTGCCCAGCCTGTCCCAACCTGCTGGGGGCGGTCTTGTGAGTAATCTGTCCCCCGTCACTGCTACTCCTGGCATTTAGAAATGACTCTGCTGAGGAACATTAGGACAGATTCAAGTCCTTCCTCTAATAACTGTAATGAGGGAGAAGAAAGGAGAGAGAAAGGGATGTAGGGGGAGAAGGGTCATAGCTGGCAGTGGCGGGGGTGGGGGTGCTGGGTTCCCCATGAGCTCAGCTGTTGTGTGCATGCCAACCACTCAGCCTCAGCACCCAAATACACACCACTATGTGCCAGGACCGAATGGGCACGTAGTGACGAACAGTGCAGAGCGGGAGGTCGGGGGCCACGGGGATGTAGACGCACCCACCAGGAAGCGCAGACAAGCATTTCCGAGCTGGAACTGGGGCTTGTGAAATATGCAGCCGCACAGAGGGGTCTGCGCACCCCAGAGCCGTGAGGGGCAGTGACCCTGTTGGTGGAGACGGGGCATAGCCCCAGCTGCTCTCTACAGCCAAGTGGCTCCCTCCCGCTGGTTTAGAGGCTGTGGGACAGAGAGGGCACGTGTGGTGTGGAGAGCTCCCCGCAAGCCCTTGGCCCTCAGTTTTCTCCAGGGACCCTCAGCATGTCCCAGGCACAGCCACCAGCCTCTCAGTGGGTGGCAGTGACAGATACACTAGCCCCTCAGCCCAGGCCCAGCGGAGGCTGGTGCAGACCCTCTCCTCCTGCAGACCCGCTGGCACCAGCATCCTCGCGGTCCTGGAACAGCTGCTCACACGTCTGCACAGCTCACACACATCTGCTCATGCGCACATCTGTACACATCGCACACATGTACATATACATGTCATATACATGCTCACATATGTCTTGCACATGCTCCTCTGCTCACATGCACTTCTGCACAGCACGTGTCTGCTCACACGCTCAACTGGTGAACTGGTGAACCATCATTCACTTAGGCCAGCGGTTCTCAACCTGTGGGTCGCGACCCCTTTGGGGGTCGAATGACCCTTTCACAGGGGTCGCCTAAGACCATCGGAAAACACATATATAATTACATATTGTTTTTGTGATTAATCAGTATGCTTTAATTATGTTCAATTTGTAACAATGAAATTAGGGGTCACCACAACATGAGGAACTGTATTAAAGGGTCACGGCATTAGGAAGGTTGAGAACCACTGACTTAGGCAGTGGTGCAGGTTAAAAGCACTTCATTGTTTCATGAGAAGTTTACCTGGGACCTGGGAGGCTCTGGAGAATGGGCCCAGGTGCCGCCGTCAGAGCCCAGGGAGGCCAGGGACATGGCCTGAAAGGGCGGGCGGCTGTGGGCTATTTCTCTCTGTTGCACACTGGCAGACCGAGGTTCATGGCAGGTACGAGCCCGGGCCCCAAGGGCAGGGACAGGTGGCAGCAGGTCTGCAGCCCTCCTAACAGAGTGACTCGTGTCCTGCATGCTCTGCCACACACGGCACGAGCTCTGCCTGCAGACCCGGAGCTGGGGTGACCGACGCCGTCCTGGGGGGAAGAGCAGGTGGCAAGGAGCACGGGCTGTGGCACGTAAGTGACTGAACAGGGGCCCCGTCTACCTCTCGGGAGGCAGGCAGGTCAGGGACTCGAGTCCTGGGGCCGCACACGGCGCCCTCCGCACTGAGGAAGGTTGAGAGGCTCGGAGCAGAGCGGCAGTTCAGTGCTGGGAGACGAGGCTGTGGGGAGGCAGGAAGGCCAGGGAGGAGAGGACGAGGGGCCTAAGGTTCTGGAAATGCCTGGAGGTACAGGGCACCCAGGAGAGGGAGGAGGTACTCCGTCCCTGCTGTTGAGGAGAGGGAGGAAGTGAGCTGCAGCCCACCCAGGGTGGGGGAGATAAACTGAAGACTGTGTGAGCAAGGCCCGTTCCAGGAGCCCCGGCGCCCAGACAGATCGCCGTGTGCCTCCGGTGGGGAGCAAAGCTGGACTGGGAGCCAGGAGGTCTTTGCCCAGAGATGGCAGACACACGGCCACCCAGAGGGCTGCTTCTGTCAGAAGGACCACACCAAGCCAGGCCCTCTGAGCCCGGCTCTGGGCAGTCAGGGCCAGGAGCCTGGACCAGCTCACTGGGGCCTGGGAGCCTCAGTGGCCGCCCTCTCCCGGGCTCTGTGCTTCCTTCTCCGCCATGAAGGGGTTTGCTGGAGGCTCGTGTGACCTTCCACGAGCACCCTCTCATTTCCCTGCAAGCCCTGACCCTTTGTGCCCAGCAGGCCAGAGCGGGGTGACATCAGAGTCTTCCTCTCACCTCCCAGCCCTCCCTGTGCACAGGGAGGCTGCGGGCACAGGCCAGGCCCAGGTGATGCATATCTCTTCCCTGCTGGTGTCCTGGTCCATTTCTGAGGGGACGGGGTGTATGTGTGTGTGTGTCGGGGGGGGAGCGGGGTCGGGGATGGGGCAGTGAGCCCATTCCCGAATACTACCCCTTGCACATCCCCGCTCCATAATCCTTCGGGCCTGACAGCCTCTCGGAACCCAGGCAGCGCTCGGTGCTGGCAGCTGGGATCCCGGGGCACTCAGCAGGGTTTGTGCAAGCTGGACAAGAGGGCACCTTCCCCCGACGCCACACCTGTCAGGAGTTCACCTGCGAGCCCTCTGGGAAACACCAGTCACTGTCGCTGCTGGAAATGGCCACCGTGACTGTAAAACGCGCAGATGGGCCCAAAGCTGGGGAGCTTGTCCACCCCCCACCTTCACGCCACCGCCCAGGCCTTCCCTCAGCGCATCATCACAGCTCAGGCGGTAGCTGCTCTGAGCCCAGCCACGCTCTCCCCTTGTCCTTCCGTGCACCCACCCCGAAGTGGGGACTCTGAGGACAGGCCCTGCCCCTCCTGGCCCTGGGCCGGCCCACAGGCCTTGGCTGTGCCCCGCTCACCACCACAGTGGCTCCTGCTTCCTGAGCCCCATTTCTCCACACCAGGCGCCGAGTCATGCCCTGGAGGTGCACAAGCGGCACGCTCGAGGCCACTGCCCTTTTGGAGTTGTTGCTCCACTGGAAGGACACACACATATACACATTCACAATACACACGCTCACACACACACATACCCCCATACACTCCCAGTCACACACACACACACACAAACACATACGCTCTTCAGAATACACACATACACACAAACACAGTGTTACACACGCAAATCACACACAGAGACCCTACAGAGTATAAGAGCTCTAATAGAGCTGTTAGCAATGTGTCAGGTGAGCACCAAGTAAAAACTAAACATGTGTGCCTGGCAGAGCCTCTGCGCGTTCAGAGGAGGTGACAGTCCCCCCGGGTCTTGACGGTTGAGTGGGAGTTTGCTGACAGAGGGAGTAGGAAGGCCAGAGGGGATGTCCAGGGAATGCGAGCAGCTTGGTCTGGTCAGGGCCGGGCTGTGCTGCTCCAACAGCTGTGGGTACAAGGATGCCTGGGGAGCATGTTTAAATGCAAATTCAAGGTTACTTCTCCAAAGCGGGGGTGTCTTGGGTGGGGCCCAGTACTCAGCACGTTTTGTGAGCACCCCCACCTATGGTGATAGGTCCCTGGCCGCACTGTAAGACATGCTGGCTGGGTTGCGAGGGGGTGAGGGTGGGAGGAGAATAATGAGATGACACTAGAAAAGCAGTTTGGGGCCAGGTGTGACACGCCAAGTCCTCTGAGGTCTGCACCCATGTCCTGCAGGCCACACGGAAACCAGGGCGTCAACACAGCAGCAATGACCCACCCTCTTGTCAAAGGTGGCCAGACCCCTCAGGGACACGCCCTTCTGGAAGGTTCCTGGAGTAGGCTGTCTGTCCTCATGGAGCTCACAATCTGGGCACCAGCATCACCAGCCCTGCCCTCACTGTCACCCGACGGACAGGCTGGGGGGAGGCTGGGGTGGGGGCCCCAGGCCTGGAGCTTGGCCTGCCCCAGAGGAGGCAAGGCTGGGCCCAGCTTAAAGGAGAGCCGTGTGTGACAGGTGGTCCTCCTCCACCCAGAGGTCCAACCAGGCAGCTTCGCCCCCAGGGGACACGGCATGTGTGGAGGCATTTTTGATTGTCACAACTTTTGGGGGTGAAGGTGCTCCTGGCATCTAGTGGGTGGCTACTGCTCTACATCCCAGCCTGCCCCAGAGGAGGCAAGGCTGGGCCCAGCTTAAAGGAGAGCCGTGTGTGACAGGTGGTCCTCCTCCACCCAGAGGTCCAACCAGGCAGCTTCGCCCCCAGGGGACACGGCATGTGTGGAGGCATTTTTGATTGTCACAACTTTTGGGGGTGAAGGTGCTCCTGGCATCTAGTGGGTGGCTACTGCTCTACATCCCACAGTGCCCCCCCCCCCCCCCCCCCCCCCCCCCCACCCCCCACCCACACCCCCCAAACCA
>NW_005356042.1:4613622-4623829 GCF_000412655.1 Myotis brandtii | reverse complement strand
CCCCCCCCCCCCGCGCACACACAGAGAATTACATGGCCCTGTTTCTTTAGCTGCTATAACAGGGGACCACAAACTGAGGGGCTTGACACAGCAGAACTTGTTCCCTCCGGGTGTGGGGTCAGGAGGCAGATGCAGGTGTGGGCAGGGCCAGGCTCCTCTGGGGCTCTCGGGAGGACTCGTCTTGCCTCTGCCAGCTCCTGGGGACTCCAGGCGTTCCTGGGCTCGTGGCCTCATTACCCCAACCTCTGCCTCCACTGCCTCATGGCCCTCCCTCTGCGTGTGTCTGGCCAGAGCTCCCTTTCCAAATACGAACACATCCTGAGGTCCCGAGGTTAGCACTTCAACATATGCACCGGGGTGGGGGCGATGGCATGATTCCGCGCATGACGGATGGGGACGATGTTCCAGCACGGCCACGGCCACGTTCCCAGGCCTGGGCCCTCTCAGGCTTGTAACCGTCAGACCTCGCCAAAGGGTCGGCCTGGTGCCCCCAGGGGCGATGCCAGCCGTTGCCCGAAAGCACGAGGAGCCTCTCACCCACGAGGTTTGGCAGCCCAGCTTCAAAACCCCCGGGTGTTTACACATTCCTGTAATGAGGGAAAAACCCGAGAAGCAAAACCCAGAGCAGTTATTCACTCTTGCTTTCTTAAGCTGCAGAAGGAGCTGGTTGGGAAATCATGAGTCAAACGAAATCCTTTATGGAATGAGCAAAAACAAAAGGAACAAAAGCCGTTTGACTCACTCGCTGAGCCCCCCGCAGGGAGCCGCTGAGTGGGAATGTTTACCATCCCAGCTGCTCCCAGCTCGCTGCCCTGCCCGGACCCTGGCTGTCTGCATTCCCCTGGATCCGCTGTCCAGATGCTTAAGTCACTGCTTATAATGGCACAAGAAGTCAGGAGGTGGCTCTCGGAGGCTGGAAAAACAGTGCAGTGTCCTTGGCCAGCAGCTGACTCACTGGCTCCGCACGGAAGCTCTGCTTGGTCCCAAGGCACCCACCTGGGGCAGTCCCTGTCGGCGCCCTGGACGCTGGTGTGGCGAGTCTGTTCTCAGCCCGCGAATGCTCATTTGTGGGCCTGCCCGTTCATTCATGCCGGTCCTTTAGAACAGTTCTGTGTCCACGCAGACAGATTCCAGGCCCTCCAGGCAAGTGGCTTCTGACCTCAGTTGGGATGCAAGACATACACAAGCTCTTCTGGAAGCTTCCCTCAGTCCCCTTGGTAGAGAGGGTGCCCGTCAGTGGTATCCACACTTGGCACTTGCCCCCTGCTCTGCAGTTGTCTGCTAATGGACAAGGAGAGAGGCCATCCAGCCAGCCTGTGTGCCCAGGAGAGCATGGGGAACGCAGCACCTCATGCAGCCCTGTGCTCCCAGTGCCGGTGTAAGGAGCACAGAGCAGCTGCTGTGTGTGTGTGTTCTGGATGGATGAGTGGATGGCAGAGTGGATGGATGGATAGATGGGTGGGTAGACAGATGGATAGATGGGGGGGTGGATGGATGGGTGGGTGATGGATGGATAGATGGGTGGGTGGATGGATGGGTGGGTGGATGGATAGGTGGGTGAATGGTTGGGTGGGTGGATGGATGGATGGATGGATGGGTGGGTGGATAGATGGGTGGATGGGTGGATGCGCATAAAGCAGTCAACTAACTGTGCCAACCTGGCCACGTTATCTGCCCAGTGTTGCGGCTCAGAAAGCCCATGATGTGGGAAAGTGGAAAAACGGACCCTCCCCAGGAGACCTGAAATTTACTGCCAGTGATCAGAAGAGATCCCCTATCAATACGTACATCACTGCTAACGGGAGGATCATGAACCAATCCAGGACTGGCCAGAAGACTAGACTTTGCCCAGACATTTGGTCTTTGTGTGATATTGGCAGCTTCTCTGAGAGCCCTGCTGCTTGCTATTGGGGAACAGAGGGAGAGGGGTACATTCTGAGGGCACTGCCACCCTTCCCGACTAGGCTGTTCCCCTGGGGTCAGCAGGGGCACAGCCACGGGTGCACGGAGCCAGCTCACTGCAGCACGAGGAGCTCAGGGCAGACAAGTAAGAATTTCGGGATGTGAGGATGGTTGCGTCCACAGGCCGCAGGGGCAGGACCATTTCTCAACAGTCGGGGAGAGGATGTGTCAGCTCCTGGCCTTTCCCACCCTGGATCCTGTCCTCCCACGGCTCCCTGCTGTCATCTTCTCTGAGTCCTGGTGGTATGTCCATCCCGAGGCTGGGAGGTCAGCTGCCCGGGAGAAATCAAAGGCCGATGGGCAGTGGTCGCCTCTGAGAGTTCCCAGATGAGTCACCGCGTGACCGTCACCTTCCTCATCCTCCACAAACCCAAACAAGTTAGCCCTGAAGAGGGGAAATTCTCATCCCACGTGTCCCTCCCCCCATGAGTCAAACCTCCCCGCCTATTTTTAGGCTATTTCTCTGGAGCGGAGCGTTGCGGCAGGCAAGGCTTGTTTACCCTGGACCAGAGCTGCCCTGCGAGCTCTCCATCCCATCACGGGCTCCAAAACAAAGAGCAGGGAGGAAGGACGACTGCCGTGTGCCCTGGTGACAATGGCAGCCTGACCAGACCGCAGGGGTGGGGCCGGAGCAGCCACTTGACACCTGGACATCCTCCAGCCTGGGCCGCGGCCAGCATGGCTGCTTTGGCTCACCCTCTGACAGCAGTAGGAAGCACCCATCCAGGCGCTGTGCGAAGATCACTGGCCACCGAAAAGTCAGCAGTGCTCAGGGGGCAGCACCCTAGGCCAGCTCCCAGCCCGTGGCCCCCGAGGGCTCCATCCATTTCCTCCCCCTCCTACAGTGAACTGAAAGCAACCCAAGAGTAGGAGCTCCACCTTGTTCACAACCCCAATTCCTATGCCAGAAAAGGCTTGATAGAGTCTATATTCATTCACTCATTCGCTCACTCACTCCTTCATTCACCCATATAACATTTGTCCTGCACCTGCTGTGTGAGGTATGAGTTTCATCCTCAAGGAATTTGCCCCCAGAGACCAGCAGAAACATGTATTATGGTGGGGGAAGGGGAGTGTTGAAAGTGAGCTAGCAACAGGGCAGAGGGGATGTTCTGGCCCAGTGGTCCAAACCCTTGAGCTTACATTGGAATCTGTCAGAGAGCTTGTTGAAGCGCAGATGACCACCACCCTCAGCCTCTGACTCACAGGTCAGGGGAGCCCAGGATTTACATTCCTAACAAGTTTGCAGGGATCTGGTGCTGTGGGTCCAGAGACCTCACTTTGAGGCAGAGAGTGTAGCATGTTCACAGGATAGAGGTGGGAGTGTGAATGAATGAATGAGCGATCTTGGAGTTGCTTTCCTATGATGAAGTTGGGCCTACAAGGATTAAGCTTCTCTCTTGTATCATATAGACAAGGTCACGTGTATACGGTCTGAGGCCTACAACCACGTTAATCCCACAATTGGAAGGTAGCCTTGACTTGGCAGGTGCAGAGAGGGTGTGCAAGTGTTTCTGTGACAAGCCCAGAGAGGGCCTCTGTGTGGGTGACCCCACAAACATGTGGTGCCTCCTCCCTGGGTCTCCTTCAGCCTGACTCTCAGCTGCTGTTCATCTAATACCATCCCCTCCCTGTGCCAGTTACTTTCTGCAAAACCAGGTTCATGGAACATTGTTATCAGCCGTGGTGGAACGTTGTGGAAACATTCTTGCTCCCACTTCCCCAGAGCAGGAGGACCACTTGCTTCCCAAAGAAATCAGGGGCCCCTCCACCCAAGATCCATGAAAGTGGAGGGGCTCTGGTGAAGCCAATGGTCAGGGTCTCCCCCCGCCAACCTTATGGAGTCAATTCAAGTAACTCCTGAGCTCGAGGGAGCAGGCTGTTGGCTACTACGTTAATTCTTAGACTATTGTTACTTCTATATTGAGCAGTTCACTACACTGAGCTCCAAAGTTCCTAAACGAACCACTAACAAAAATGGAGCCTAATCTGCATTGCCCACGGTAAAATCCGTATTGGCCTGAAATGAATGCTCATTTGGAAAACCCAAGGCAGAGGAATTTGCCAGAACTTTTAAAAAATGGTTATGTTAGGGGCACTACAGTGGGGCCTTGACTTACGAGTTTAATTAGTTCTGAGACCGAGCTCGTTAAGGAGCTCATTAACTCAAATTACTCTATCAACACAATGCAAAAAATCGGCTGAGAGACAGCTGGTATCTCAAAAAACTCGTTAGTCGGGACACTCGTAAGTCAAGGCCCCACTGTACTTACTTGTCACCCTATGCCGGGGCCGACCAGCAGACCCTGAGCGACAGATGAATGATTACTCTGACACACGTTTCTGTGAAAGAGAGGGCTAAGGGACTGCCTGGCTAAAGTAACCAGACAGCCCCACCCCCTGCCTCCTTAGGCTTTTATTGTAGCAACAGCTTGAACTATAATTAACTATTAGATACTATCAGCAGGGTAAGCATCCTTGAGAAGACACATGCGTCTGTAGTGTCCTTTATGCAAGGACGTGAAGTCTAAAAGATTAAGCATAAAGATTCCGGTAAACACCCGGGGGCTCGGACTTGTTTGGAAAAGTCGAGACAGGGTCTGCCGCTGTCAGCAAGGTCCCCCTAGGGTTCCCGACCTTTCAGAGATTTCTTCTTACAGACTTTCCAACCAAGTCCTGTGCTTCCCCACAATCTTAGAATGAACAGCTGCCATGTCGATCACTGGCCATTCTCAGAGTAGGAAGCCCAAAAAACTGGGTGCTACTAGCCAAGAAGTGGGTAGCTGGGCACTGGGCAGCCTGCCTGAGGGCAGAGGGAGGAGCGAGGGTCTTACTCCAGGAGCAGGATGTCAGGAAAAGGTCTTAATTAGGGCAGCAGCAAGGTGATGCGCACGGTGTATTGCCCCTCTTGTCACTGAGTAGGGACCAAGGAAGCGAAGGTTTAAAACCTGTCACACCTTCAAGAGATGGGTCTTGTCTATGTCTTGAAATTGGATTGTGTGTCTTCTCTAACACAGCATGATGGATGACACAGCCAGAATGTGGAGGCTTGGGGAGCGGCTGGCTCTCTCCCTGTTCATTGGGACTCATGCTGGGGCCTGGGCATCTGCAGGAGAAGCCTGAGTATTCTGGGGCCACCAGGCTGGAGGAAGCCTGGCTCTGTGTGGGACGGATGGGTGCCCCATCAGCTCTGGGGGTCATCCCAGCCCTGCTCGAGACCCGGAGGAGGATCCCCTGCCCTGATAATTCCAGCCTCATAGGTGAGTCATCTTGGCCTTCCGGTCTCTCCAGCTGGCCCCAGATGTCCACCTTCTGACCCCCAGCATCTGTGAACATCATTCAGTGCAGAGTCTAGGCTGGGAAGTAATTGGGACAGAGGCTGCCATGGCCGTGCTGCCTTGCCCGATAGGGGGCCACTTGCACTGCCTGGATGGAGTCGAATGGACCATTCAACAGCCAGGTCCAAATCTGAACAAGGCCTAGTCGCTGACTGGGGAACTTCACTTTAAAAGCCACTATGGAAATTGTCAAGAAGAAAGTTCATGTATGAATCAGGCTCAGTGTTGCAAAATGTGCAAAAGTGGGTCAACTGGATCTGCCTGATAAAGCCTTTGAGCAGACGTCTCAGATTTTGCAATAATCCTAATATTGCTCCAATTTATCTCTCAAAGAGTTGCAATGCTCTTGAAAAGTTCTTCCCAATTAATTTTAATTTATGTCAAATTTGTAAAATTGAACACATGCTAGAATAGTGCCATTTGGTGTGTTTCGGGCGGGGAGGGGGGGTAGGCTAATTGTGAAATCAAATAAAAGAAAGGGTGTTCCTCTAACATGTTTATGACCTCAGTATAATGAAACCTTAGAGCTGGGAAGCTTTGCGATTATCTCAACTCCTGTGTGGGACAGACAGGAACCTCAGGTGCCGAGAGAGCTGCCTGTGCAAACGGAACAGCTGAGCTCTGGCAGAGCTGGGCTGAAACCCGGCGGGTGGGCTGAGGCGGTGCCCTCCTCGCTACATTACAGCACCTTGAGCTGGCTTCCTTTTGCTCCCACCCCACAGTCTTGCCAGGGGCCCACCCACACACAACTAACCCTATTTCTCTCTCTCTCTCTCTCTCTCTCTCTCTCTCTGTTAGTCCTTAGTCTTTGTCTCTCCTTCTCTCTCTCTCTCTGCCTCTCTCTCTTGTCTTTGCGGATCCATGTTTGTGTACAGACTGACATAGAGGCTCACTTTCTTCCATTGGATATTCAGTTGTCCCAGCACTTTTTGTTGAAAAGACCTTCCTTTTCACATTGAGTTGCCATGACACCTTTTAAAAAAATAAATTACATGTATCTTTGCATTTTATTTCTGGATCCTTTATTTTGGTTTTATTGAACTATCTGCCTCTCAATACTCCAATACAATACTTTGTGGGTTATTGTAGGTTTATAGCAAGACCGAAAATCACATAGTATAACTCCCTTCATTTGTTCCTTTTAAAGATCATTTGGCTATTCTAGATTGTTTGCATTTTCATATAACTTTTAGAAAGCATTTATCAATTTCTACCCCCCAAAAAGGAAAGTCTCTGGTATTTTGATGGGAACTAAATCTGGGGTAAGGTTGACAACATGATGGCATTGAGTGTTTGAATCCATGAACATGGTATATCTCTCCGTTTATTTAGTCCTTCTTCAATTTCTCATAATAATGTTTTGTCATTGCAATGTAGAATTCTGCAGAAGCTCCTTAAGACATAGACATAGAGGCCATGGGCCCTGTTCTCCGGCTGTTGGGGGTCTGGTAGCAGAGAGAAGCTTAAAACTTGGACCTCAACTGCACCCAATTTAAAACAAATTGTCATTCATGGCCGAGTTGTGGGTTGCTCTTGCTGTTCACATCGTCTCAATCATTCCTCAAACATGTATCAAGCATCGGCTATGTGTCCAAACCTGGGAATATAGTGCCAAACCAGGTGCAGTCCCAGGAGGAAGGAAGCTCAACAATAGTGATAATTAAATACCGTCTGACTCTCCTTCTGTGCCAGGCATTCTCTTCCTGCTTCCCATGTTCCCTCATTTACTCTCCGCCAACCATAAAGCAAGTGCTCTTTTCATGCCCATTTTAGAGATGAGGTTTGGGGAGGTTAATAACCTGGACAAAGGCCCCCAGTTGGTCAACAAAGGCCTCCAAACCCCTGCTTCTACCCAGAGGACTAAGCTGGGCATAACTTTGTGGAAACCCAGTTACGTGTAAGACTCCATGGAAGTCTCTAGAATCACTTCCTTTTTTTTTTTTTTAACACCCTCCCTTCTTTGACTCCAGAATGAGAAGAACAGAATGATGGCCAGAAGCTTCCTTTCATTCTGCGTTTCTCTGACCACTATTCTCAAATGCCCAAGGGCTCTAGTGCCTTCTGTGGAATATAAAGGAACAGTCATAAAATAACTAAATGTGCAACTTTGCTCCGCCCAGAAATCATTTTAATAGAATCTGGTACAGACCAATGAAAGTGGGCATCAGCAATTTGAAGCAAAAGTTATGGGAGACAGACATAATTGACAAAGTTAATTTGTGTGTGAATTAGGGAGCGGCCACTAAGCTCTACCTTTAGGCCCCAAAGTTTAGGGGCCCCGAGGGAGGGGTCTCAAGACTACTTGGATGATGTCGGATTATTTTGTTCAAGGAAGGTTTCCTGGAAGGGCCGCTCGGCTCAGCAGGGCAGAGCGTCTCACCTCCACGCTCAGGGCTCCGTCCCACTTCGCTGATCAGCTTTCACTGTCTCCGCCGGGCCCTGGAGCCATCGCTGGAGGAGGTCCAGCCCAGAAGGAGTCTGAGTTCATTCAAGGTTCTGGGCTTGAAATTTCAGGCGGTGATGTCGGAGGGCAGACTTAGATCTCGTTATGGGATGCAAAGCCTTGTAGCATTTGGCATGAACCCACTGTTTCTTTTAGAACCTTGGAGGTCTGCGTAAACCATGGACTTCAGTTAATAATAGCGTGTCCGTATTAGTTCATTAGTTGTAACAAATGTACCACAGTAACAAGGGGTGTTAACAGTAAGGGGACTAGGTGTGGGGCATACAATGCTTGTGTAAATGTAAAAATATTGTAAAATGAACATTTATTTAAAAACAGCGTGCTAAGTATAATAATAATAATAATAATAATAGTCACTATGGTGGTGACAATAGCAGCTGCCATTTCGGAGAGCTTGCTGCAATGAATGGGAAAGACAACGCCAGCACCACGGGCTTGCACCCTAGCAGAGGGCGATATGCAAGGAACCGTTCTCACAATAATCCCGCGACACAGATGTTATTCTTATACTGTTTTACCCTCGAGGAACTGAGCCTCAGAGATGTCTGGAATTTGCCCAAATCACACAGCATGCAATGGCGAGCTGGCCCGAAGCCCTGCCTGGGAGAGCGGAGGGAGGTGCAGGCTGAGCACAGCCTCTGCGTGAGCTTCGTAGGAGCAGTTCTCCAGGAGTGAGGGAGCCACGGCTTCTTTTTGTTAATCCTCACCTGAGGCTATTTTTTCCATTGATATTTTTAGAGAGAATGGAAGGGAGGGAGGACAGAAAGAGAAAGAGAGAGAGATCCCCCCCCCCCCAAACAGGGCAGGGATCGAACCTACAACCTAGGTACGGGCCTTTAATGGGGAATCAAACCCGTGACCTTTTGGTGCGCGGGCTAATGTTCTAACCACTGAGCACACCAGCCATGGAGAGACATGTCTCTCTTTGTTGTTTTATTTTAAAAAAATAATTCTTTATTGTTAGAAGTATTACATATGTCGCCTTTTTTCTCCCATTGACCCCCTCCTGCCCACCCTTGAGCCAGCTTAGCTCAACCCTTAGAAGGACCAGAGAACAGTGTACAGTGTATTTGTTCCTTTCTCTTTAAGCAAACTATTCTTTTTTAAAAAGTCATGCCCACAAGCAAAGGAGAGTCTTGGGAATAAAGCTGTTAGCGTTCAGCCTCGTGGCCACCCACCGGCCTGTGCGGAGGGGCCTGCGAGGCATCCCACAGACAAGGGCAAGCCGGCCTCCCCCAAGGAGGGGCCGCAGCAGGCCCTGGTGGGCAGGAGGCCAGGCCCCTGATCGGCATCTCTGCTCTCCCCGCACCTCCCACCGGCACCCGCACCCCATCTCCCCCAGGAAGCCAGCCAGGGAGCCTGTGAAACAAAACCGCCATTGTTTCCAGGCGCTGCTTTCCCGAAAAACAACAGGTTTTTCCACTTTGGAGCCTTTATAGGTTTAGATACACTGCATGCTTTCTCCACACAAGAGAGTTGTGGTCTTTGTTCATGTAGTGAGGAAGCACAGGACTCGGGAGGCCTGCCCCCCAAACTGTCTTGGGGCCACAGCTGCCGAGGACCCTCCAGCCTCCACACAGCCCTGCCCCCAGACCCCAGAAAGACCCCGGATTCCTGCTCCCTGTAGCCCCCACGATCACGGCCACACCCTTAGCGCCATGGCCCCATCGCTACCTCTTTCACCCTCGCCCACCCTGTTCTTCACTCACTCCGGGTACCAGGGTCGCCAGCACATGCCTCCTGCATGAAGTGCCCTCCCAAATGCCTCCTCCTCACCGCCTTCCCAGCGACAGAGCTGTGTGCCCACACGGAACCCCACAGTCTAAGGATTCATGACCACTAAGCATGGCATGCTGTCCCGAAACAGAAAAGGACATTAGGGGGAAACTAAGGAATCTGCGTAAACCATGGACTTCAGTTAATAATAGCGTGTCTGTATTAGTTCATTAGTTGTAACAGATGTACCACGGTAACCAGGGGTGTTAACAGTAAGGGAACTAGGTGTGGGGCATACAATGTTTGTGTAAATGTAAAAATATTGTAAAATGAACGTTTATTTAAAAACAGCGTGCTAAGGGAAGGGATGAGCGAGTATGTGATATGACATATACCAGCTGTGCCTACAGCCCTGGGCAGAGAGGTCCTTGATCAGCGTTTGCTCTGCTACCCGGTCATAACTGCATTCCTGTCACTGGCGCCATTGCCTCTCACATTCCCAACCCCTCCGGTGGTCAGTTCCATGCTCCGCATCTCTGGCTCTTCCCTGTGTCAGGTCACCCCGAACCACAGGGCCGCAGAGCAGGAGGGGTGGAGAGGGCTCGGGCCAGGCGAGGAACTGGCCCTGGGTGGCCTTGGACTGGCCAAGGACGCTCAGCTGCAGGTGGGCCCTGGGCCCCTCCCGCTCCGGCGTGCTGTGGCCCTCAGCAAGGCCCCGCTGCAGGGG
>NW_005356042.1:4570090-4613553 GCF_000412655.1 Myotis brandtii | reverse complement strand
GGCTGCTGAAAGCAGGTATCTGGTTTGTTTGGGTTCTATAATCGAAACACTGTTTCAACTCCAGCTCTGAGATCCCGGCTGGCTGAAAGCAGGTTTCTGGGGTTTTGTTTAGCTTCTATATTTGTAACAATGTTTCAAACTGCAAGCTCAGAGTCCGGCAGGCAGGCGGGGAACGTTGGCTTCCTCCGTCACTGAAGCAAGTAAGCTTCCTGTTCGCTTCAAGCTGCCTGGCTGCCGGCCGCCATCTTGGCTGGCAGTTAATTTGCATATCGCCCTGATTAGCCAATGGGAAGGGTAGCGGAGGGATGGCTAATTACCATGTTTCTCTTTTATTAGATAGGATTGACCTAAATACCATCTTTTCTCTCTTCCACTATCAAAGCCCAAACCTACCTGTAATGGTCCCCCAAGACATCAGGTCCCACCCCTGGACCTGCGAGTGTGACCGTGTGAGAAGAAAAGGTCTTTGCAGACGTGGTTGAGTTAAGGATCCCCAGGGGCTTCCTTATCAGAAGGAGACAGAGAGATTTGAGACGCACAGAGGGGGATCCCTGAAAACGGAGGCAAGTTGGAGTGATGTGGCCGCAAGCCACGGCTAGCCTGCAGCTGTAGGTGCTGGAAGAGGTAACCTCTGTCGGGATTCAGCTGAAAATGGGGGTCTTGGCCGGCACAGGGAGGGTCTCCTGCCCACGGGGTTTCCGGGTTCTGTCAGTTGGAGGGTTTCTGGAGAGGTCTGAGCATGCCGTGACCAGGGGGCCACTGGAGTTCTCCTGCATAGTGAGCGGGGAGGGCTCGGTGGGCCTCTTGGGGGCCACAGCCACTGGGGGTGGGGATGCGGGAGCCTCGGTCCAGGATGCAGGGAGCTCAGACAGGTCAATGCCTCACAGGGGCTCCTGGAGAGGTCTGAGCATGCCGTGACCAGGGGGCCACTGCAGTTCTCCTGCATAGTGAGCGGGGAGGGCGCGGTGGGCCTCTTGGGGGCCATGACCACTGGGGGGTGGGGATGCGGGAGCCTCAGTCCAGGATGCAGGGAGCTCAGACAGGTCAGTGCCTCACAGGGGCTCCTTTTCCCTCTGAGAAGGGTGCTGGGCCTGCCCCACACCTACTCCCCTGCGCCCCTCCCCCCATTGCCTCAGCTTCCTCTCCCCCTGGGCAGCCTTCACCCACACCCCAGCCAGCTGGCCTCCCCATCCACTCCATTTTTGGGTGGGAGAGGCTCGTGGTACATGGCAAAGGGAGTGTGTGCCCACCACCCCTGAGGTGGCCTTTCTCACAACCCCTCGGGTGAGGGACAAGATTGCCCGCGGCCACAACGCTGTCTGAGGTCCCAGAGCTTGATCCCTCACCTCACACGTGAGTTACAGACATGTGGGGAGGACACTGCCCCCCCACAAAGACCTGCCGCAGGTCACCCCAAGTCCTTGACCTCATGGAATTATACACCTACCATATGGGATGGAGGCCCGGCGCCGCCTGAGCCCAGACCACAGTCCTGGCCCTGAAACCGACTTTGATGGGATTGAAAGCACAGAGGAGCAAAGCTAACCAGCAGGTCCACCATCCGCAGGCTTCCTCTCCAGCCCTCCTGTGCATCCTGCTTGCTGAGGGTCCCCCTCGGGAGCAAGTCGGTTTGAGGCAGGAGCTGCCATTCCTGGGGCTGGGACGGGAGCAGGAAGCACAGGGAGGGAAGGATTCCATTGGATCTCCGGGAGGGCACTGTTTCTTGGAGGCTCCCTGCTGGCCACGAGGAGGCGTTTGTGGGGGCCCCTGAAGTCAGCTGGTGCATAAGGACTTGGGGGCCATCGCTCTCTGAGCCAGGGGAAGGCCTCACACCGGAGAGAACCGCAGATCAGAAGCAAAGACGAAGGCTCTGGCTGGAAACACACCTGGGTCGGCCGCTCCTCCGATCCGGCCTGCAGGTTCCCGGGGCTCATGGCAGCCCGGGCTGGGTGACCTCAGCACTGTGCTGGTAATTCCAACCATGCACACTGCCCGCCCTCACATTCTCTTGGATCATATAGGCTGTTTCTGCCCCAAACCACACTCGGCTTTATTTAAGGAGTCGGAATCTTGGGATTGTGGGAATCAGATGGAGGGGGCCTTTTCCATCCCAGTGGTAGCAGAATGGAAATCTGGGCTGGAAGTAAAACAACCTGAAATAACAAAGGACTGGGCCTGCTGCAGGGGCTCCTGGAGACAACATTCCACAAAGCGAGGGGTGGCCACTCAGAGGCCAAAGGGCTGGGTGCTGGGGAGGGGGCTGTGCCTCAAACCCAAGTAGCTGGGTCGGCGCTGGGCTCTCTTGGGGGCAGGAGGGACAGACCCCATCCTGAGCTGTAGTTTGAAGGCCAAGTTCCCATAGAGGATTTAGGGAAATGGGGCCCTTTCCGGTAGCTGTCCAGGGCCCAGTACAGAGCTCCTGTTCTGGAAAAGGCGGCCACGAGCCCGCATGGGGCCCCTCCCCACCCTGGGGCAGAGCCCTGGATCCCCAGACTGAGGACAGGCTGATGGTGTCACTGCCCAGCCGAGCTCCCCAAGTGGGGATGCAGGGCGGGGAAGAAGCTTCTATGAGTTCTAAACACTCTTAGCGGATCAAAGATTCTCATAAACAAAGGCCTAAGTGCTTACAAGGAAACTCTTGAGGGTTTATCTTGGGAAAGCATTCAAAGCACAATAAAACAGTCTTCTGGCAAAAAAAGATGCGCGTCGCATGGTGGCATGACCAGCACGAAGAGCCCTGTGTGGCCCATCTCTGACTCACGTACGGGACTTGGTCTCAGTGCGGAGCGTGTTTCATTGGAGACAGCTGCATATCGCGGCCTCCGGAGAGAGTCGGACCTGTGGAAACCCCGTCCGCCAACGTGGGAAGAAGCATCAGGGCTGTGCAAGCGCTGGGTCTTCACTAGGACTCGTGTTAGAGTTCCTCCACCAAGGGAGCAGCCGCTCTGTTCCCCCGAATTTACAGAGATTCGGGGTCCTCAGCACATCTCCACTGCATCGTGCAGGACCACCCCACCATCGGGCCATGGAGTCCGAGATGATTCGCTGGCTTAGTCCCAGAGGGCTGGGATCAGCCTGGGTCCTACTCTGTGAGTTGGACCCTCTACTCTGAGCAGAGGGACCTTTTGGGCCATTGTGTGGAGGATGGCAATGCAGCAATACGGTGGGCGTGGTGGGCGGGTGGGAGCCCATCCGTGCGAGCAGAGAGGTCCCCGCATTCCTAAAGATCTTGGGTCTCTCGTGATGTAGGCAGCTGGGAGTTACTTAAGAGTCAGGAGAGAAGTGGACAGCTTAAAGTTACCTCCCAGGAACAGGGCTGGAACCCATCAGACAGCCTGCGCCGCATCCAGCAGGGGTAGCAGACTGACACCAGTTGTCATCCTCCATGGGGGAGGCTGGAACAGGGGAGGAAGGCCCCTGGACAGGGAGCTTGGCGGAGCTCAGGCGGCAGAGCTTCTTGCCTCTGGCAGGACTAGGCGCCCTCCCTGTCCAGGGAAGCCGGACATGTAAGTCATGGCCATGAGACTTGGCGGGGAAGTGCTCGGGGAAAGTTCTGGACCTTGGTCAGGCTGGAAGCCAGGCCAGGCTCTCGGCTTCCTCAGAAGTTCTTGTGCACACGGTTCACCCTGGAATGTTTTGTTGGTTTGTCAACATGAGGAGCCGTGTTTTCCTCCAGGGGGTGACCCGTGCCTCCCTAATTCCCGCTCTTCTGCAGTGACATGAGATCACCGCGGTTAGGGGAGGCTGCGGTCCCTGTGGGAGGAGGCGTGGGCACGGGCTGGCACTGGGTGGTGGTGTACCGTGAGAGGAGGACCAGAGGGCCCTGGGAGGGGTGTGTGTGGGAAGGCCTGGCCCCTCCAGTGCCTTCCCGACCCCCAGGGCGCCTCCAGGCCCCACCAGCCTCCCATCTCTCTTGACATCAGTACCCAGGGGCCCAGGTCCTTTTGTTTCCCAGGTGGAGATGTCCCTCCACCTCCGTCTCCCCGCTCTTGCTCACCCTGCACCTTCTAGAACTTGGTGCCCAGCTTCACCTCAGCCTTGGGGACCTAACCAAGCCTGCTCCTGCTCTTGGACCCTTACTCCCACACATTGGTGTTTCTTTGATGCTCACTGGGCTGCATTTTTACTAAGTTTTGGGGGGCAGGTGACATAAGCCATGGCCTCCTCTTTCCTCCCTTCCTCCTCAGGGACAGGGGCAGAATGGACCTTTCTATCTCACTCCCCTGCAAGGCTTTCAAAACCCAACACTGACCACTCAGACGTCCGAGGGTCAAGGGGTCAGGGGGGGTGGGGAGAGACTGCACGTTTGCGCAGCCACCCTGTCGCCTCTGTCCCTGCACGGGACACCTCAGGCCGACGCTCTGTTTTGGATTCCAGTGCAGTGATGAGGAGCTGTCCTTCTGAGGGGCTGCCCCCTCCCCCTCCTCCACCCCCCGCAGGGTCTGGAAGCACCCCCCCCTCTCTCTCTTTCTCTCTCTCTCTCTCTCTCTCTCTCTCGTGCGCGCGCAGCTGAGTCACCACTCCGTCCTCCAACAACGGCCGCATGACTTCACCAGGTTTGGCTCTGGGACCCAATATCCTCCCGAGAGAGGAAAACAACCCGAGAATGAGGATCCGAGTAATTAGGGAGCACACCAGGGGCACCCAGGACCTTGGTGCTACAGGGAGGCGCCTGCCTGCGGCCCAGCTGGGAGCACCCCACCCGGCTTCTCTGCTTCCTGCACTGTGTCAGGCCCCCAGAGGCACCCCCACATTCCTCGGTTTGGACGAAGTCCAACAAGCTCATCTGACCAGCAGTGATTTGCCCAGTCACTCCTGTGGGGTCCCGACTGCCTGGTCAGTGTCCATCCCCCAAGATGGATCTGCCACTTCCCCCAGGCGGCCAGGCCTTGGCATGTACCCCCGTCCAGGATGGTGAGGGCTGCCACAAGGGGTGGCCCTGGAGCTGTGCAGCCAGGAAGCCGGGGAGCAGAGCACACCAGCCGCTCCCAGTGCCGAGCCGGCCAGCGCCAGGCTCCCCGGTGCTCCAGGAGGAGGCGGCACCCAGTGTGCACGCAGGGACCCAGGCTCAGAGAGGCACACTGACTCCCCTGAGGACACCCAGCCCATCTGAACTCAGCGATGGATGTGTTTTCACCTTCTGCTCTGGGACCCCTCAAAGGCAGGTCACCATTTTGTCCCTACACGTAGATTGGGTGCCTCTGCACACCAGCCACTGGGTGCTGGGGCCAGGAGTGCATGAGGCGCAAGCCCAGCCTCAAGGACAGTGAACAGTAGCACTCTCTGTGTGGCCAGGTCAAGAGGAGAGAGGCGGGAGTGGATGGGGGAGGGGGTTATCGCCAGAGTTCCTGTGGCAGCGAGGGCGCGGCAGCTGTGGAAGTCTGGAAGTCGCAGGAGCAGCGAGGCCTGGAGCTGGAGCTGGAGACCAGGCCCCTGGTCACCCTGAGAGAGGAGTGGGGCTACCTGTCAGGGTCAGGCTGCCCGGGTGCACAGTGGCACTTGCTCAGTATTTGTGAAATGTGGGGATGGAGTGAGAAATAAAGGACGCAGGGGCCGCCCCATTCACCCCAGCCCGGCTGAGCCCCTGGGTTCGGGTGGACTCTGCGTGCGTGCGTCCCTCTGGGGGCGCGCTGGTGTGGTGGGCTCCGGGTGGGCGCCTCCCAGCAGAGCAGGGACAGGTGGGCAGGGTGCTGGTCAGTGGGTTGACTTACCCAATCCATGAAGACGGCTGCACTCGGAGCCATTTGGGGCAACAAGGGAGCAAACGAGCTGCTGACTCCTGGGCCTTGCTTGGCTTGTTCGCAGGCGGCTTTCTCCCTCATGTGCGGTCTCCGCACTGTGTCCTCTTGCTCACCTCCTTCCGGGAACTCTCAGAAACTAAAGATGCAGTCCCCTTAACCAATGCCACCCAATACAATGAGTAAAACACTAAAGGTGCATTTCCACAACAGGCCCACCTGGTTGTTATGGGAATGAAAAGGCCCACAGGACTGCCCATCCCCTTCCTTCCTCTTAAAGCATTTTGTTGAGGTGTCCTTCACACACCATAGAGCTCACTCCTCATTAAGGGTACAATCCTCTGCTCAGTCGTTCACAGGGTTACACGTAACTCCGTGGCCCCGGGAGTTCCCTCCCATCACAGTCAGCCCAGCCCACCCTCAGGCGACCACTACTCTGCTCTCTTTCTAGAGACCGGCCTTTTCGGGAAATTCCATATGAATGGAATCATGGGGTTTGCAGTGTTTCTGATGTAGCTTCTTTCACTTAGGATAATACTTTTGCAGCCTATCCATTTGTTCTGTGTCAGAAGCTTGTTCTTTTTCACTGTGAGTCCTACTCATTCCCGTGGATGAAGGCAGCACATTTTGTTCATCCGCTCACCAGCCAGTGGTGCTGGGGTTTCAGTCAGTTCAGGGCTGTTCTGAATAATGTTGCCAGGAACCCGCGCACATAGATGTCTGTGCGGACGGTTTTCACTTCACCTGAGGGGGTTAATAGGGGTGAAACGGCCAGGTCCTGGGTAAGTGTCCGTCCACCATTTCACACCGCACCGGCCTGTTGGCACAGCGCCGCCCACGCTGCCCCCAAGCTCCGTGCAGGAGCTCCGGTTCTCCACGGTCTTGCTGACTCGCTGTGGCGGTCACTGTGGTTAGAGCTGCTCCAGCAGGTGCGAGCTGGACTCTCTGGGTGGTTTAATTTGCATTTCCATGATGGGTAATGAGGTTGAAAACCTCTTCATGAGCTTATCTGCCCGTCATATGTCTTCTTTGGCAAAATACCTGTTCAGGTCTTTTGCCCATCTTTTAAAAACAAAATTTCTATTTTGGAAGAATTTTAAACTTACAGAAAAGTTGCAACGCTGGCACAGAGAGTTCCTGAGTTCCCCTCACCCGGCTTTCAGCATCGGTAACATCTCACATCACCGTGGCACATGCGTCAACATTCGGAGAACAACACTGGCACTGAACGCCGGTGAACTGAATGCCGGTGAACTGAATGCCGGTGAACTGAATGCCGGTGAACTGAATGCGGGTGAACTGAACGCGGGTGAACTGAATGCGGGTGAACTGAATGCGGGTGAACTGAATACCGGGCTTCGTTCAGGTTTCAGTGGGTTTCCCGCTGCTGTCTTTCTCCTGTTCCGGGATCCCATCCGTCTCCCAGCCACCTCTGTGCTCTGACATTTCTCGGGAGTTTCTGTTGGGACCTTGATAGTTTGAGGAGTCCTGGTCAGGCATTTTGTAGAATGCCCCTCAGTGTGCATTTGTCTGATGGTTTCTGGTGGTCAGACTGAGATTATGGGTTTGGGAAGACCACACAGAGGTTAAGTGCCCCATCACTCCCTATCAGGGACACACTCAGTAACCCCGAGGTCACTGTTGATTTGACCTTGGTCACCTGGCTGAGGTTGTGCTACCAGGTTTCCACCCTGAATTGCTCTATTTTTAGAAGCAAGTGACTAAATCCAAGCAAGCCTCCATTTGGAGAAGAGGAAGATGAGATTAAGCCCCACCTCCCAGAGGGAAGGCACCTACATACACCATTTGGAATGTCTTTGTATAGGAGATGTGTCCCTTCTCCCCTGTGTATATAGGTATTCAGTCTTTTTTCTCTCAGTGTGAACCCACAGATACGTACTTGGGACATTGGGCCCTAGTCCCATGGCCTCTGTTTTGTTGTCAGGTGTCCCAGCTCTGCCAGCAGGCCCTCCTACAGGTTGCTCCCGTGTCCCTGGGATGCCCGCCCTTTCACTCTTCCAGCACTGCCTCACTTACAAGATGCTCCGGCTCATCTCATGCATTCACGACCCGGCCCTAGAGCCGGCTGTTTCTCCAGGAGTCCCTGGCACCCTTATTGGAGATGGCATTAGAACCCACGATCTGGGCATCAGGAGTGCCCATTGCTACTGGATGTCACTCCTTCTAGGCCACCTGAGCAGATGGCGCCAGGGAGCATACAGAGCACATACGTGTCCTAGCCCAGGAACACACACAGGTCTGTAAGTGTTTCTGCATCTGTCCATCTGTATCTATCTATCTCTATCTATCTATGGGGCGATTGATTGATATATATAAAAGCTAAACATGGGTTTATGCCGATGTCCTTGACTAACCCAATGGATCATTCTGGCCTGTCTTCCTTGCTTCTCTGCAACCTCCTTCTCCAACAGTGAGACACGTGGCTCCCACCACCCACCATTTGTTTCCTCATTTTCTCAACTCCCACATCCATGTCAAACAGTGTGAAAACTACCCTGTCTCCTCCTGGAAGCAACTCCACCATCTACAGCCATGAAGTTCAGTTAGTTCTGTCTGTAACGTCCGTGTCCAGCCTAACTTAGGTCCACTCCTCCTTCCCCACTTTCCTCTGAGGCTGTGTCAGTGTTTGTGATACAATTGATTCTCTGGTCTGCTCTGCATCCATCCTGGGACCTCAACCCATCCGTCCCATTTACTTTCATTTCGCATACATTAAAGTTCACTCCTTGTGGCACGAAGTTACCTCTGAGAGGTAAATACTTGGAGTCATGTACCCACACCCCCTGGACCATTGCATCCACCTAAACGTCCTCCAGTGTGTGTCTTGTAATCAGCCACTGCCATCCCGCCCAGCCCAGGTGATCACTGACCTGATTTCCATCCCTATGGTTTTGCCTTTTCCAGATGTCGTAGGAAAGGCATCATACATATGTAGCATTTCGGTCTGGTGTCTTTCACTTATCAAATTGCATTTGAGATTCATCCACAGTCAATAGTGTAATTCATTTTTATTCCTGGGTACTATTCTATTGTATGGATGTACTATACTTATTTCTCCACACACTTGTTGAAGGACATCTTGGTTACTTCTAGTTTGGGGTAATTATGCAGAAAGTGGCTATAAATATTCATACACACGTTTTTGTGGGAACATGTTTTCAGCTTATTTGATTAAATACCTAGGAGTACAGCTCCGGGGTTGTACGGTACGTCGACGTCTAGCTTTGTAAGAAACTGCTGACGTGTCTTCTGAAGTGGCCGTGCCATTTTGCGTTCTCACCAGCAACGCGAGAGAGCTCCTGCTGCTCCCACCCTCGCCAGCATTTGGTGTTGTCGGTTTCTTGAATTTCAGCTGTTCAGATGGGTATACAGTGATGAGCATCTTTTCAGACACTGATTTGCCACCTGTATATTTTCTTTGGTAAAGTTCAGGTCTCCTGCCAGTTTTTAAATTGGCTTTTTTATTTTCTTGTTAAGATTTACATATATATTCTAGATAAGAAATATGATTTGCATATATTTTCTCTTGGACTGTGACTTGTCTTTTCATTCTTAACACCGTCTTTCACAGAGTAAATTTAAAATTTTTGATAGAATCCATCAGCTTTTTTCTCTTTCATGGATCATGCTTTTGGTGTTGTATCTAAAAACTTACTGGCAACCTTACGTTCAAAGGGAATTTCTCCCTTGTCTTCTTCTGCAAGTTTCTACTTTGCATTGTGCACTTAGGTGTATAGCCCATTTTAAATTACCTTTGTAACTTTGTCACAATCAGACTATTGTGTTGTGGCTCTATTTCTGACCTCCATTCAGTTCCATTGATCTCTGTATCTATCTGTCCCTTTGCCGGTATTGCATTGTCTTTATCTCTGTCGATCTGCAGCTTAGTATGCGTTAACTTGCATTTCATTGGTTAGGAGTGAGGGTGAGCATCTCTTTACATGTTTGGGAGCCATTTTCCTTAACCATCTGCTCATATCCTTTACCCACTTTTTCACTCGTGGTGTTTTTCTTGATTCTAGGAGCTTTTATATGTATTAGAGAAATGTCTGTTATCTTCAGTTCAGCAGCCATTTGCTCATCCAGCTGATGCACGGGGTGTAGGGGTAGGGACGGGGGGCTCACTTTGCAAAGAACACACGGGGTTTGCTGGCCTGGTCTCTCCAGCCAAAAGCTTGTAAACATAGCGTGTCATTTATAAAATCTGGCCAGGGCACCAAAACACGAACGTTGCTGCCCTTGTACCATCCCAGGGAAATGGTGGCCGCAGCCGTGTCTGCCCTGACCACCCACCTCCGCCAAGACGCTGCAGTGCCAGAGAGCAGATGCCTGAGCGTGACTTGGTGGAGACGCAGGGGGATACCACTGCCGATCGCTGGCAGAACCACAGGAAGCAGGCGCATCTCGCTCTTGGCTTAAGCACAGCCCACGGGATTGTGGCCTGGGAGGCATCTGCCAGGTGGTGGCAGCATGCCAGACATGCTTTCTCAAAGACTCCGGGTGTCGGAAGAGGCGTGGCGTGCACCCTCACCCCAGCTCAGTAACCTGGCGGTGGGGCTTCAGAGAAGTCGAGCGAGGCCTAGGAGCTGGTGTTGCCCATACCCCACCCTGGCTCCCACGGCACCCACAGGACCCCATCCCCACCGCACTCACCCTCACTTGCACTTGCGGGGCAGCCACACCAGCTTTGTGGGGCCCGCGGGCCCTCCCGTCTGATTAGGGAAAGCCAGGGGAGGAAGTGGCAGCGGCAAATAATTGCTGTGCTAATTCTTTTTAACCAGACTGACCCCTGGGCTTCAGGCCAGCTCGGCTAAGGGGTGAGAGAGGAGGGGAGAAAATAAATGGCACCCAAATCCGGAATTGCCTCACTGGTCCAGGTCTGACATGCTGTCCGGTGGCCCTGACCCTCGGTGCCAGGGATTCCAATTCCATTGCCCCAAGCAGAAGGGGGCAGTGGGTAGCTCTGCCTTTGGGGAGGAAGCCCTGGGGCCCTGCTGGGGAAGAGGCATGGGCCTGCACACAAGGGGGTGGTCTGGCGCAGCCCAAGCAGAAACGGGGGCCACGGGGACTCCGAGGAGGTGGGGCCCTTGAGGGGGAGTGTGACTCTGGGAAAGGCAGCCCCAGCCACCTGCTGCCTGACCGGCCTACTCGCCTCTTTGGAGCCGACCCAATGCCTCCCTCCAAGTCTGACTTGTCTGAATGTTCCAGCCTCGAGGCCTCGAACTTCAAGGCCTCTGTCTGGGGTCTCTGACCTTGGCCAGCTCCCACCCAGATTCGGGCTGTAGTTGCTGTTGCTTTGGCTTTGGCTTCTTTTGCTTTTCTTCATGTTGTCTTCCCGAAAAAGACCTGCTTGGCCTGCGTTATGGCTTGTCTGGCCTTGCAGACTTTCTAACTTCCGTCTTCCATCTTGACCCTTTGGAAGGCTGCTGCTTTGCTGGCTAATCTTTGTGGCTCCGTGTGCTTATTATGCTCCCAAACAGCCGTCCCCCGAGGAGGAGGGTGCAGCGCCCCTCCGAGGGCATGAGGGGTCCTCCCAGCCGGGGGGCGTTTGGCAAGTGTCCCAGTGGCTCTGGGTCCCCTTGGATTCCCAGGAACCAAGCCCCTGAGAGCCCACCTCCAAGCCCGAGCAACCCGCCCGTCCACCTACAGTGATGTGGGAGACCCTTGCCTCTCGGGCAGGGCAGACCCTCAGGTCAGAGCCTCGGGGGCTGGGCTGTCCCCAAGGGCCAGAGCTCAGCTAGAATTAGTACCTGCGACAGTGGTGCTTCGGGGAGCCCTCTCTGCTTTTCCGATCTGTGTCTCCTTGATCCTCACTTTATTCATTTGACATGTTTCTCAGCCCAAAGGAAATGAGAGAATGAAGGTCTCCGTTAATAGGAGACATGTACCCACTCATCCCAGGTTCCCTTCATGAGAGCCACCAGGCTGTCACCGGCCCCTCCCCGTCTCCAGGCCTGCGTCTTCCTCTAGTTTCTGCCCCTCGCTTCCTTCCCCTGCAGCCACCCGCCCTGGCCCCGTCGGGCCCACCCCAGGGGCCTCTGCAGTGAGAGCCGTGCCTCTCTTGCCTCAGCCAGGGGCTCCAGAGACAGGGCCGAGGCAGAGCTGGCAGCTCCCACTGCGTGCAAGGAGGGGATGCCACGAGGCTGTAGGGGCATCTCCTGGCGGCAAGTCCTGCACCAGGAGCCTTCGAGCAAGGCGGGGACGCCACTGGTGTGGTAGCTTGATGGGTGGGTCCCCTAAGAGGGAAGGACTGCCCCTCGGAGCACCTGCAGGAGAGAATGGAGGGCAGGCATCTGCTCAGCACCTTCGCTCTCATTCCTACTGGCTGGGTGGGCCCCAAAAGACGAACACCCTGCCCATCCACCAGGGCCCCTCAGGAGGCAGACTCCAAGCCCAGGGGTGGCATTTTATCCACATCAGAAAGCCCGGGGCGACTGGTGCCGGTGGAGAGCTGCCCAGCAGAGTGGAGGAGGGAGGAGGCAGCAGGAAAGAGTGCTCAGGTATGGCCCCTCCTCCATCCTCAGATCAGACTCACTCAGTGGGAGCCCCAGCCCTCTGTGCTCCTGCCTGGGGCGCACCACAGCTGTTTTTCCCAGGAAAAGTGCTAGGAACTCTAAGGCGGACGAGGTGGGTTCTCCCATTGCACTCAACACTCACCTCACCTCCTGGGTCCAAAGGGCCCCCCGACCTATATATGAGACTTCCCACTGCCTGGGCTGCAGCGGCCCCACGGCCCTCGAGCCCCGTGCAGTGCTCTAGCTGGGAAGACCTAGGCCTGGGGGGAGGACCTCCCAGCCCAAGGCTGGGGCTCCCCTCGCCCCTTCCCGAGGAGGGATGATGCTGTAATTGAGACACAGTGTGTGAGCTCTGCGAAGGCTCACAACCCGGGACCCACCGTGCCTGCAGAGTGAGTGGAAAGCAGGACCTGCCAAGGGCGGCAGGCCTGTTTCTCAGCACCTGGGCCTCCATGCGGCGCGCTCCTGAGCGGCTCACACGGCCGTGGTCTCATCTGCCTGGAGCAAGGGAGAGACAACACTGAGCCCGACCTGGAGTGTCTGCATCTGCACCCAAATTCCAGATTTCCAAGCAGACACGCTCACCTGGGGGAAGTTTCCGAGGCTATTTTCTCTGCCTCTTTTCTCTCAACTTTTCCCTTCTCCACTTGCTGTTGCTGGCAGGAAGGAGAGTCTGTGTTAGTGGGCGGTCTGGGTCATGTTGGAGGGCCCTCAGTTAGTGGCTAACTGCCCAGCCCTTCTGGCCTTGAGACCGTGCAGGGTGCTTGAACTTTCACTCGTCCTTTCACTCGTCTATTCTGGTTTTGGCTCGGGAACCTGGAGGCCCTGTCCCCTGTGCAGGGCTGGCGTTCACTGGAGAATCGCGGAGCCAGCCCATCACTTGCTCGCTGCGTGGCTTGGGCACATTGCTTTGCCTCTCTGAACCTCAGACCGAGATAGCAGTAGAACCCGCTTTCCAGGGTGTTAGGAGGAGTCAGGAGACGCTGCATGGGACGTTCTGGACCAGCCTTGGCTCCTGGCAGAACTCGGCCACATTGGCCACCACCATCTTTGTCTTCATTAATAATGAATTCCATGGAGAAGCTCCTGGCACAGGCTTGGCAGGCACCTGGGAGCACAGAGACAGGTGTGGCTCATCGTCACCAGGGAGGGGCAGGCGAGGGGCTCAGACGGCTCGGGGCTGAGGAGAGTGGGTTGACCAGAAGGAGAGCCAGCGGGACCAGCGCAGGCAGGCTGTGAGCCTGACCTGAGTGTCCAGCTCCAATTGAGGGGTGTGAGCTCATGGTGGGCCACCTGTGAGGGCCTCTTATGCCCTGGGAGAGAACTGGTACAGTGCATAGAAAGGAAGGCTCCTGCCATGGAGACTACCACGGCTTCCTCTTAGCTGTGTCTATGTAAGACGTGAGCAGTGGGGTGGGATGGGGGCTGTGTCAGGCTTGAGATGTGGCAGCTACTCTTGGTTGTGCATGAATGAATGAATGAATGAGTGGATGGATGGATGCATTTGCTAGTGGAAGCCATTTGCTGCAATCAGCATGATGTTGTATTCGGGGGAAAATGATCTTTGGAGAAAGACAGTCATCGCTCTGTCCTTTATACCATTTTTTCAATACATATTCATCCAACAGAAGACCTTTATGCAGAATGTGTTTTTAAAAACTTCTACAAACCAATAGCAAAAAGACAAACACCCCAACAGAAAAGTGGACCAAAGTCTTGAATATATATTTCACAAAGAAGTCCAAATGGACAGTAAATATAGGAAAACATGCTCAGTAGTATTAGTCATCAAGGAAACATAATTAAAACCCCCACGAGATACGGCTGTCCATTCCCCAGAAGGTCTAACGTGAAACCCCTGGGCCACGCCAAGTGTCCAGAGAACACGAAGCTCCTGGAAGGTGTGCGCTGGGAAACCTTTGGCTTTCTCTGCCCACAACCTAGCTACTCCACTCCTGGTGGGAACGCTCACCTATGTTTGCAAAACACATGGACTGGAACCTTCTTAGGAGCCCAAGCTGGAAACCACCTGAATGCTCATCAGTAGTAGACTAGACAGATAAATTGTGTTCACACAATAGAATTCACACAAAAATATGGACAGCTCTTACCCAGGAAAAGATGCTCAGCATCATTAATCATCACAAAATACAAATTAAAACCACCTCTCACCCATTAGGATGGCTACCATCAAGAAAGAAAGAAAGAAAGAAAGAAAGAAAGAAAGAAAGGGAGAAAGAAAGAAAATAACAAGTATTGGTTATTTTGAGGATGTTGAGAAATTAGAACCATTGTGTACAGTTAGTGGGAATGTAAAATGGTACAACTGCTGTGGAAAATGGTACAACATGTCCTCAAAAATCTATACATAGAATTACCACATGACACAGCAATTCCACTTTTGGATGTAAACCTAAAGGAAGTGAAAGCGAGTCTCAAAAATATATTTGTGCACCCACATTCATAACAGCATTATTCAAAATAGCTATAAGGTGAAAACAACTCAAGTGTCCATTGATGGATAACCAAAAGGTGGTATATGCCTATCATGGAATATTATTCAGCCTTTAAAAGGAAGGAAATTCTGACACGTGCTACCACGGAGATGAACCTTGAGACCTTTATGCTCAGTGAGATAAACTAGTCACAAAAAGATAAATGTTTTATGGTTCCACTTACATGAGGGACCTATAGTAGTCAGATTCATAGAGACACAAAGTAGGATGGTGGTTGCCGGGGGCTGGGGAGAGGAGGAGGGGAGAGTTCTTGAACAATGGGGACAGTTTCAGTTCTACCTACATGATGAAAAGAGCGATGGGATGGATGGAGTTGATGGTTGTACAACAACTGAATGCACTTGATGCCATGAACACTAAACATAGAAATAGTTAGGATGATAAATTTTATGCTGTGTATTTTACCAACAAGTAAAAACAAAAATACGATGAATCTCATAGGCATAGAGTTGAATGAAAGAAGCCACACACTGTGATCCACCAATAAAAGTGGCCCAGCTGACCGGCCCCTGTGCTGTCAGAGTCAGGCCACTCCTGGGCAGGTCCAAGGAAAAGTGGCCACGTTCTGGCTCGATGGGGCTCTGCTCACCAGTGTGCGCGTGGTGGAGTGCAGGGAGCTGATGCTACGTGCTCACTGTTCCGTGTGTCTGTTCTACGTGGAGAAACCCTTTAATAATACAGAAGGGCTGTCCTGGGATAAAGGACAACAGCTGCATGGAGGACTCGCCACGTTGCCTTTAGTCTTCCCTCGTCACAAGAACCTCCTCAGAGCCCCACTGTGGTCCGAAGACCTGTGCTGGAGAGGCTGCTTCAGGGGCCCCACCGCCCTGTGCACACGGCCAGGCCATTTTACAAATGCGTGTACACTCATGCACACATGCACACCTGCATTCTCCAATTTAAAGATTTTTTAAAAATACACAAATGCTCCCTGAAGAGAGAGTGAGCGTGGGAAGGGGGGCGTTCTCCAGAAAGCCTGTCTGTCGCTACCTCGACATCTGTGGGGGAGAGATGGAGGCCAGATGTTCCCACGGGCCACCGTGACCTGGAAACTATTCATTAGACGGCGGATGAGATAGGCGCCTGTGGTGTGTTTGGCCACGGGAGGCAGCTATTTTTTATGTTTTGCTGACAGTCTAAACGATCCTACATAAACCAGAGGATGGAAGTAGCCAGCGAGCACCTGGAGAGGATAAACCCAACCAGCTTCCTGAGAACACAGCTGTAGCGGGAAGCCCGAGCCACCAGTGCTCATTTGGGATGTGAAATATCAGCGGAGGGTAGGAGCACATCTCTTTGGGGATCCCTTCAGATCTGTGAGAGTTCATTCAGATCATGGGTGCCACTGAGGGCAGAGAATCGAGCAATCACCAGGAGAATACCCTCGGAGCTTGTAACCCCTGTAGCCATGGGCGTTCCCGGCGCAGCTTCGACAGCTGGGGTGGGAAGACAACTCCTAAGCCGAATGCGCGGAGGACTTCTCGAGTCCTCCCAGTGTCAGTCCATCGTTGTGACGATCCTGAAAGGAGGCACGGTCTTTATCTTTGGGTTCTAAATGGACCAACTGAGGCACTGAGAGATAGGGCAAGTTCCCAGGCTCCCCAGAAAATTAGCCCAGAGGCTGGGACGGTACCAGGTCTGTTGACTGTGGACTCAGCACAGTTTCTAAACAAATGTTTGTCACAGCTCTGATTCTTCCCTTCTCCAAAAGGCTGCGGGCCTGTGGGTGGGAACGGAAGTGCCCTGGGTGGCATCTGGCTTCTGGCCACCTTCGCTGTCCAGGGGATGGAGAAGAGGATGAGCACGTTAATAGTCTGAGGACCAACCGCGAGGCCAGGCAGGGGAACCAAGGGGGGGCAGGGCACCAGACCACGAGCTGCTGGCAGAAAGGTCCAAGGTGAGACCCAGAATCCTGCAGGATGAGGCCAGAGGGGCCGGAGGGAGCAGCAATGAAGACCCATCAAGACGAGGGTCCCCTCTTGGGAGCCTGTGGGAGAGACCCACCTGCCCCGCAAGGGGCCTCCAGCAACTTCAGTTAACCCTGCACAGGGCAACACGTGATGCCCATGGTGAGGGGACAAACAGGGTCACCCCTCCCTGAGTGACACCCTCCTCCAGGGACACCATGCAACCACCAACAAAAACACGTTAGCATTGTACCCATTGACTTCAAAGGGGCACATGGGGTGAGAAACACAAGGAAGGCGCCAAGGAAACAGTGACACAGAAACCTCAATGGCTGTGCCTGTCGACGGCCATGAGCACGTCTGATGGTCACTTGGGATGTGGAGAGAAACGGAGACCCGCTGGATGGACACGTGGGTCTGGGCTGGGCCCCGTGAAGGTGACCGTGAGAAGGGTGGGAGGAGAGCGTCAGGCCGCGCCTCTCCCCCTGCAGCCCCGCAGCCACCGCCCTGCCCTGCAGCCCACGGGCCTGGATTATGGTGGCTTCCTGAGAGGGGCAAAGCCCTGGTGCGGCTTCTTCATGTTTCAGTCTAATCGCCTGTTTGTCCTTCGCAGAGTCTGAGGTGGCTGAGAGGGAAGAGCTGTGGCGGGCGGACCAGCGGGCAGACTGGCAGGTCCTTCGGGGTGGAAATAGCAGCCTGAGACCAGGTATCAAGGTAAGAGGCCGCTTTCTCTTCTCCTTAGAGTTTGATTTGGCGCCGCATCCTGCTTATTTTACTCCTGCTGTTGCCGCGGGTTCCAGAGTGTGCGAGTGAGGACCGGGCTATGTGACGACGCGTGTCAGTGCTGCGCTGACAGTGGCGCATGGCTAGCACTGAGCTGATGTTAGTGCACGGTTAGCTTTGAGCTGACAGTGGTCCGGGGGATTCGTTTTTTGTCCATGTTGGTACATGGTTAGTATTAAGATGACACTGGTGCACCGTTTGGGGTGGTCGTGGACAAGAGATGTGACCCCGGCATTCGAGTGGCTCTTAGAATGGACCAAGGCAGGAAAATCCTCTTCAGCCAAGTCCAAGGCCTTCAAGGGGGTGGCTCAGGGGGCCGTGCTGGCTGTGTCCACAGCGGGGCAGAAGGCAGCACTGGGTGATCGGTGTGTGTTTTGACGGTGGTTAGAAAGAATGCTATCTACCTTCACCCTTTGCTCTGGGCTGAAAAGCGGGGTCACGTCTAAAGCCAGACCTGGGCACTGGGTGGCAGCCTCCTGGTGCTGCGTTGAGGAACTCCCCGGGCCGTCTCTGGGCCTGCAGAGAAGCCCCTGGTAGCCACGGGGAGGAGAGCGGGGAGTGTGCAGGAGGCGCCTGCCCCTGTGGCCTGCTGTACCCTCGGCCCCGCCTTTCCATTTTCCTTGGGAAGAAAGTGATCTTCTGCTGTCCACCCTGCTGAAGATGCTGTGGAACATCTGGAGGCAATGTGTGCAGCGGGCGCGTGCGCACGAGGTGCGGAATGCGGCCAGGTCTGAGCAGAGTGTGCAGCCCTTCTTGTCCAGATGTCAGCTCTCCAGCCCCGACCCTTATCTGTGGGCTGTGGCAGAGCACCCTGGGAAAGAACCTGACCGTAAACTTGTAAGGTTGTCCTGCCCACAACAGTAACCCCTGTACAAGAACCAGCTACATCTGGCGTCTCCTAATGAGACGGGGGCGGCTGATACTACAGCTATAAAGCCGGCCTCTGGAGAGCGGCTTCCTCTGTGCTGGTTTCTGATAAGATTTGCAGGGGGCGGGTGTCCCAGGAGCACACGCTTCCCAGCAGCCCTGAAGCCCCGTGAACAGGCACGCAGAATCCACCGCAGACTGACATTGAGCGTAGAAGGGACAGCAGGGCCCGTACAAGTCCCTCGGGAATGTGGCCAACACATTATGTCATGAGATCTGCCATCCATTTTCTCATTTCTGGTGCTGAAGACACTGCTGCTCACATTGCTTGTTGTAGCCTTTGACATTTATTGGAGCAAACGCTGGGTGGTACGCGGTGGGCTGTGTGAGGGGCCAGGAGAGTGACTGGGAGGAGGCGTGAGGGGACTTTCTGGAGTAGCAGAAACCACCTATATCTTGACAGGGTTTGAGTCACACAGGGAGATGCCTCTGTCAAAATCCGTTGGCTGGTATACATATGATGTGTGCATTTCACCGTACGTAATTTTTCCTTTAAAAAAAAAAGCAAATATTGAACTCTAGTTAATGCAATTCATGCTGCAGTGCAGTGTTCAGGGATGGTGTGCATGGATGTCTGCTCTGTCCTTCGAAATGCCTCAAAAAATAAGATGGGCAGATGGAGGGAGGGGCGGGAGAGGCGGGCAAATTTGTAATACGACACACAGCGAATTGTGAATAATTGTGAACCAAGGTGGCCAATCTGTGGGTGTTTGCTGCGCTATTCTTTCAGCTTTTCCGTGTTTGAGAGTTTCCCTAATACAATGTTGGCAAAAAAATTCTGGGTGGAGTGGGCGGAGGGTGTGGGTACCTGTTATGTTATTTTTAGGCCATTCCGTACTTGTGATCCACAGGGATTCATAGAGTTGGTATGGGTTCTCAGGCAAGCGCCTTTGCTGATTGCTTACGAGCGAGCCACGGCCCCCAGGTTAGCTGTGGACAGCAAGGCAAGGCGGCCCCAAGTGCACCCAGCTTCGCCAAGTTCCTTGACGCGTTGATGATGTTGCTACAGTGGCCTTGCAGCTCCATGAGCAGACACAGGTCCCAGCTAACCCTAAAAACAGGCTTCAGCAAGAACAAGCGTGAAATCGATCACCAACAGTGCCAGGGTGGGGGCCCCTTCTAAGGAGGGCCAAGGGGTGGCGGGCAGGTGCCGAAAGATGGCAAAGGGACACCTCCCATGAGAGGCCCCTGACCTTCCCCACAGAACCCTTTACAGGCTGAGACTCTGAGGCAGGATCCACGTGCTTTTCAGAGCCTGGGCCAGCAGGCCTGGTCGCTGACACCTGCCATTGTCGGAAGAGTCAGTCCCAGGTGGTGGGCGGGGCTTTCTGCACCTGCCCGTTTGCTCTAAGCCTCCAGCACATTCCTCTCCCTTCCCCTTCCTCTGCCAGTCCCATCTGTCTGCAGAAGCCAGTTCCCCATACCACCCTCTCACAGCTGGGCACCTGAGGGCCACTGCTCTGGGCTGCAGATGGCCGTCCTCTCCCTCCCTGCCCTCCTGCTCTCACCTGGTGCGGCCTCTGTAAGGGCTTTGTCTTGAGCCGGTATGGGAGGGAATGCAATGTCAGTGTCGATGAGATGTCACCTCTCACCTGGGGCTGAGACAAAGTGGTGCCTGACACACAGGTGAACTGCTGTGAGCTTGAGAAACAAGGAAAAACGCTGTCACTCTCCCAGTGTGGCATGTGGCCCACAGCATAGGGCTCCTTGAAAGCCTATGGACCAGGCTCTTCTTACGCATCCTTGTAATGATAGATTGGATGCACTCAAGTGAATATAGGCAAACCCATTCCCCAGCCAAGACACAATATATATATTATTGATTTCAGAAATGAAAGGAGAGAGAGAGGTAGATAAAAATATCAATGATGAGAGAGAATCATTGATAGGCCACCTCCTGTATACCCACACTGGGGATCCAGCCCAAAACCGGGCATATGCCCCAACTGGGAATCAAACCATGACCTCCTGGTTCATAGGTAGACACTCAACCACTGAGCCACACCGGCCGAGCTATAATGTCTTTTTTGAATGGCCTAGCCCACCCCCCAACATTGCCCCTGGAGGAAACCACACTCCTCAAGCGCCTATTCTCTTGCTTGTCTTCGTGGCTTTACCATATATAGAGTGTCCCTAAGCCCTACAATTTGTCTCACTCGCTTTTGAATTTTATTAACATGGTGTCATCCAGGGTGTGTTTCATTCTGTTATTTGCTTAATTCTGTTTCTAAGGTGCATCTAGGGTGCTGTCCATAGCTGAAGGTCTTCATCCATATATATAAAAGCCAAGTGACCGGAATGCTGGAATGACCGGAACGACCGGTCTCTATGACCCGCACTGCAGCCGGCCAACTGGTCCAATGGGGGGGGCGCCTCCTTCCCACCGGCCAGGCCAGCCGGACCCCATCTGTGCACTGGGCCTCTAGTTGCTATATAATATTCCCTTGTGTGAACGCAGCACTTTTGACCTCAGTTTCCTGTCCATGACACAGGGGAGCTCCCAGTGTTTAGTCATCACCAGTGAAGCTGCTGTGAACATCCTGAGCCCCCTTGCGTGCAAAGCTCTCTCTAGGTGTGAGCATGCACGTGGATGTTGCATGTGGAGGAGGGGCATGGGCAACTGCACCCTCAGAGCCAGGCATTTCCAAAGGGGCTGCACCACTGTCCATGCCCACCAGAGGGCAGCCCTGGCTCCAGGCACCCCCACAGCCTCCGTTCTTCCTTGTCTTCATCAATCGAGTGGTGGCAAATTGTATCTCGCTTTTTATTTTACCGTTTTATCATATTATAAATACACATCATTAGAATGTCAAATAGTCCTATTAGGCCTGTATGAGAAACAATGCCCCTCCCAGGCCCTCCACCCGTCGGCACCACTTCCTGTCCTTGGTATTCATGCCCAATTCATGGGGCTGCTGCTTGGGGCCTCGCCTCCGTCACAGAGGGTATTTGTGTCCTGGTACCTCATGATGCTCTGTTTTAGACACCGTGTGTTCGTCCTCCACACTGACCTCTTGCACCCACTCTGGTTAGCTCCATGGTCAGTGTTGCCTTCATGGCGATCACATAGCCTCGATTCATGGTCGAGTTTTGTCATATACAGTAATTTCCTTTCCTTACAGCACGTTTCAATATAAGTGTCTTGGCATTTAGGCTGGTTGATTGTGGTTGGCTGGCTTGCGTTTCTGTGCACTCATCACTAGTTCCATCCCAAACTCCCCCCCAGCCACCTCATCCCTGGGGTCTTCTGCTGCCCCAGTCTGACTGCAGGTCCCCGTGCTTGGGCCCAACTGATGTTCTGGGAATCTCCTCCCCCATCTTCCTGGGGAATATCCTCACCTTGCTCTTGTGTTGAATCCTCTACTTCCAAGATCCATATCTTTGACTTTTTTGGGTTACTCCTTTTTTTTCCTGGAGTGCATCCCCTACAGCTTCCCGAGCAAGGGTTCGAGGGACGTATGTTTGCTGAGAACTTGCATGTCTTCAAATATGTTTATTCTACTCTGTCACTCAAGCTCCTCGGTGGCAGGACCTTTTTTGGATTTAGCGTCTGCACCTTTGTTCACTCTGCTTCTCTTGCCAGAATATTATCTCCTCCCCTTCCACCCACCCAGATCTTTGCCAATCTTTAAGGTTAAATCCACCTGCCACCTCCTTCAGGAAGCCCTCCCGACTTTCCAGTCCTAGGGGATTGCTTCTTTCTTCTATCCCTTATGATACTTATCTGCATTACTCCTTTGACATTTAGACTCATAGCTATTCATTATTTCAGCACACTTCTTGAGCACCAACTATGTGTGTTGAGGGACTTCACAATGAGTCAAAAACAAGCCCTGCCATCTAGGAGATGCCTAGAATTTAGAGTGAGAAGGGACCCCCGATACCATCCCACGTAAGCCCCTGTCATGTAGAGGGAGAGACAGAGACCCACAGAATCACGGGACTTCCTTGCCCAGCAAAGACCCAACCAGTTCTCCTGATTTCCCGATGCCGGTTCCCATGATAACAATGATGAACAAAGAAACCTTAATATAAAGAGGTGACAAATATTGTAAGAAACCCACCCCCACTCCATGGTGGACGGGGGAGTGTGTTGTCATCCAATTACAAATGAAGAAACTGAGACAGAGAGAAACAAGGTGGCTTGTGAGGGTGGAATGGGGATCTCACTCCAGGCAGTCGGACTCCAACGAGGGGCGTACCAGCGAGTATGTGAGCTCTCTCGGTCCCTAAGCCTCCAGATCCTCGTAAGAGACGTTAGAAATGCACCAACCAGCAGGCTCTGCTAGGATTTACAGACCGAATATGCAGCCTTCCAAGTCAGGTGCTTGTTGCATGTCTCACATGGAGAGAGAGACTCCCTGCAACATCGCCTCACCAGGAAATAGCTTTCTGTGGCCAAGAAGCCTCATGCCATAGCTCAGGGCGGTGGACATTCCGAAGTGTCCGGAGCCTGGGCTCTGTCACAACACAAGGGAGACAGACTGTCTGGGCGTCGGCCGGGACAACTGCTTGTTCCCAGTCACAGTTGTGATGCGCACCCACGGGGCGCACACGGCAGCTGTGGACACTGCACGGGCTGTCTACGGGGTGGCTCCATCCCAGAGAGTTGAGGCACTTACACAGACGGAGCCGTCACCACGGGCTTATTCACACCAGCAGGAACTAATCTGTGCTCTGAGCCACTGCCCGGCATCAGCCTGGCTATGCGTTTCCTCTCCAGCGGATGGATTTCCAGATGAAAGGCGAAATTTCCTGTGCCATTGATCTCAAAGTCGTCTCTTGGAGACTTCTCGCTTCCTCTCAAACAGTGCCCACAAAGGGGAGAGATAAAGATAAATTTTTTGCAGAAAAGGGGCGGACGTTGGAAGTTCTTTGAACAGGCTGCTCCCAGCGTGGCGTATGAGGCCCCTCCCTCCACAGACGATTCCCCGGCAGCCTTGGGGCTGTGACACCTCAGGGCCCGTTCAGTGTCACGCAATGAGCTAGTGGGATTCGGTTCAAAGAGCCCCAACCAGCATCGTCTTTGAGATGCGCAGACATTTCCTTCCTAAGGGATTCTTAAGAATTCTAGGGCTCCATCTTGTTATACACAATTTTACATTAATAAATGTTGAGAATCTAAACAACCTTAACTCTGAGCATTGTGCATTAAGAAGAGCTGTTGATATTGGTTCCTAACTAGCCATCCCCCTCCCACCTCTGAACTAAACCACAACAGAAGCTCTCTGCTCTCCCACAGCCTTGCAATCATCATAGGGTTTTTCATGCTGCGGGTTTTCAATACATGTCTGCTGAATGAATGAATGAATGAATGAGTGAATGGATGAATGAATGAGTGTGTGCGGGAGTGAATGAATGGGTGAGTGAATGAATGAGTGAGTGAATTATCAGCTAGTAGGTGGCCAATTGTTCAGACCCTGATCAAAAACAACCTGGTGGATAGCAAGCCAACCCTGTGTTCAGCATGCCGTGTTTTCCCTGGGAGCCCATACCCTCTGCCTACTGTTCCTGATGTGAGTGCGGAATCGTGTGTTCCCCGACTGAACTGAACTCCTCCCTTCTTAGGGGGCACCCAGGGAGTGACTTCCAGGTGCTTCTCTATCCAGGAGCTTCTGTTTCCCTCTCGGAGGGACACCCAGGCTGAGCACGCCCAGGTGCGTGACTAGAGTTGCTGCTGGGAGCATTGCTCTGCAACTGAGCTGCACGACTGTACACACAGACATGGCACCCAGTGCACACACGAGGGGCCCACAGGGAGGGACCCGACGATGCCAGCAGGTCAATCTCGTCCATCGCTGTGTTCTGTGGCTCTGGGAGGGCTGAGCTCTAGAGAAGTTGTTTCTCCCGGAGGATCTGGTGGAGACAACCGGACCATCTGTGCTCCTGCACACGTGGGACATGCCTCCTGTGTGACTATGCCCTCGATGCGCACATCACATCAGCACAAGTGAGTCCTGCGACCTGAGTCCAGTCAGCCCCAGAAAGAGGGAGGCAGCTGGTGCTGCGCTCACAGCCAGCGTTTGACTGCCAGGCGCCCGGTGTGACAAGCCTCACCTCCCTCGCACTCTGCAGAGGGTACCACCTTTGAGGCAGGAAGTGACCTGTCTGGTGGTGCCCTGTGGCCTCCCCTTCCTCTGCAGATCTTCCTCCACAGGTCCTTCCTCCGGCAACTTCCCCTCCAGAGCAGCCCTTGCAGACCCCCAGGTGTTGCAATAGCTTCAAGGCCATGGGGCGGGTCCTCTGATAACTGGTCCCAGACTCCAGCTGGCAGGCCGGTAGCCTTGGCACAAGTGTCCTTGTCCTCCAAGGGCCCAGGGCTCCGGCCGCATGGGGGTGGGATGGGAAGGCGGGAGGGCCGGTCTGCCCACAGGCAGAATGATGGCTCTGATGTGGCTCCTCAGTGGGGTCGTTTGGTCCTGGTTGGGTCAGAATTGAAAACAACGGCTGTGGAAAAGTGATGGGTTCAACCGGCATGTCTCCCAAACTTCAGAAAAACCGTTTTTCTGTTAGAGAGATGGAGCAGACACGCAGCCAACAGACATCTATCTCCCTGCCCGAAGTATGGAGGCCAGCCTGCGAAGGTGGGGTCAGCGGCCAGGCACTGCTTGGGACAGCAGCTGGCAGCAGGTGGACCGGTCACCTGATCATGTTAACAGCCCACACGCTAAAGGTGTGTTTCCAGGTTCCATCAAGACGTGTTTTAGTGCCATACAAGGGTGATCCCACCTGTGTGACAGGCCTGCTGTGTCCGCACCAACTTTGCCTCTTCTTGTTTCCTTTTCCTTTCACCTCTATCATAACACTTCCCTGGGAGGCACCCTGTCTTCCTCCATGAGGGGCAGGGGTCGCAGGCCTGCCCAGGGCCCCTCCGCATCTCTCACGGCGCACAGCAAGCAGCGAGGTGGCAGTAGCAGATGATGCAATGACTTGCCACCTCCCATGCCTGACGTCCTGTTCACACCTCTCCTTGGAGATGTGACGCCCCCCGACAAGGGATGTGCCGAGGGCAGGAAGGAAGCTTTGGCTCTGAGTTGAGGGGAAAGAGGAGGGGATGCAATCGGGGTGGGGTGGGGACCTCCAGGACAAAGGCCCTGCCACCCGGAAACCAAGTCCCTCTCTGTCTTCAGCTTTATAAATGGTCCAGGTACTTTGAATCACAGTTGCAAACAGGGCTCTACCATCTCCTTGACTGTCCCTCCTCAGTGCCACAGCCCTCAGGGTGGGGGCTGGGAGAACTAGCTTCCAAACACGTGAACTCCTGCCCCTCACCTGTCACCAGTTCCATCAGGACTTTAGGGAAGGGCTAAAGGTGTGTTTCCAGGTTCCATCAAGACGTGTTTCAGTGCCATACAAGGGTGATCCCACCTGCTACTGCCACCTCGCTCCTTGCTGTGCGCCGTGAGAGATGCGGAGGGGCCCTGGGCAGGCTCTGGACCTGGGGCTGTCCACCCCTGAGATGGACAAGCAGGAGCACCCAGACAGAGTATCTTCTTCAGGGCTCCTCCCTCCTCCTGGTGTTGCCACACAGAGGCGCCTTCAGGGAGACAGGCGGGACCAGCACCAGAGCCAAGTTTCCCCGGGGCCAGCCACCGGCTCTGAGAGGAGCCTGTCCCCTCCGCTCGCCCACACTGGAAGTTCTATTTGGAGCAGGGCTGACGGGCGGCAACCCCAGGTCAAGGCAGCCCATGGAAGGCAGAACCCGGGCATGTCTCCTGTTGTTTTTAACTTTTCATAGTAGGAAAATGTAATAAAGCACACGGGGTGTGAGAGCATTTACGACTGTTATGACTTCAGATTTACACATTCTGTGTATTGGCCCTGCATCCCCAGGGAGGCGATCCCCAAAAGGTCACCACCACCCCCTCCCCACCTCCCCTCGATGGCCCCTCTATCCCACCCTCCTGAGAACTTCTCCAGACTGTGCGGGACTCCCTCCTGAGATAGCACTCACAACCATGCAGGCGGGAGGACATTCTGTCTGTAAGTAGACAGGCCTTCTGGAAATTTCTTCCATCTTTGACGCCAAACCCCACATCCTTGCAGGGCCCACCCGCCTGGCCCTGTGGACCCCTTTGGAGGCAGCCCTTCTGCTGCATCTTGGCAGCTCTTCCAACATTGACCTTTGACCGTGAGCTTTCCCCAGAGCAAGATGAGTGACTGGGGGATACAGACACACACAGATGTCTGCGGAGTGGAAAGAACCCAGGCCACCCTCCAGGAGTCGCCAGCACACAGAGTTACAGGCAGGTGGTGCTTGTGTGGCCATAGGAAGGACCCTGCAAGCGGGGCTGGGTGTCAGGAAGGAGGTGGGCTGAAGCCGGGGCGACAGATAAACTAGAGGGTGAGGCAGTTCAAGGTGCTGGCAGAGATTGCTCTGGAAGTAGGAGCGAGAGAGCAGGGACCGAGTCACGTCGCTCTAGATGCCATGAATGTGTGAAGGACAACATCTTGGATGATCCAATGGGGGCTCATCTGGGACTGCAGCTTTCTGGGGCCACAGGATGAACCCAGTGAAAAGTCTGAGCAGAAGGTCCTAGAGGCAGAGCAGGCAGATCTGTTCCTGGGCGGTGAGTGTGGGTTAGATCCTGCAGGAGCCACCCAGCTGGGCACCAAACCCTCCGGATGCACTGGGTGGTCATTGGGGCTGTGGGTGGGCTGTGCCCAAGCCCTGAGGTCCTGCCAGCGTTCCTGGTGCTTCCACTGGACGAGATGGAGGAACGGCTGGTGGCTCCAGGACTTTCCCTCTGGGGGACTCTGCCAGTGAGATGTCCAGCCACGAGCTGTGCAGACTTGTCCACCAGGGGCTGAGCACCCTGCCTGGAGCTTGCCCCTCCTGCCTGTAGGCCAGCACTGCCCGGGAGGGTTGCAGTGTCACGGGGTATTCATTTGAGCAGGATCATAACTTTAAGTGGCAGTGTTTGCACAGTCCCTCGCCAGACGCCTCTCAGTGCCGCCTGATGTCGCTGGGGAAACAGCAGGGCAGCGCCTCTGCAGAGGAGGAAGGAACTGGGTGGGTCCTGGATGCCTGGCAGCCCAGCCAGGAAGGCCCAGCTCCAGGCGGTCTGGCTGACATCACTTGACCTTGGTTGTTTGACCCAGGAAAACGACACTAGAATTTCTCTGCTCTCTGTCATTAGCCTGCAGACACTTTGATTTCAACAAGGCCGCTTCTCCTCCGGCAGCCTGTGGTCCCCTGGAAGCACATCCCCCTGCTGTGCAGAAATGGAAAAGGTGATCGTGGAGGGACACTGGGTTTGAAACAGGGAGACCCACGTTCAGAACCAGGCTCCACCCCCAGGAGCCAGTCACCTGACCAGTCGTCTTAGCACCTTCAGCTGAGGCTGATAGAGACACACACAGCACCCACGGAAACAGGGAGACCCACGTTCAGAACCAGGCTCCACCCACAGGAGCCAGTCTTAGCACCTTCAGCTGAGACTGATAGAGACACACACAGCACCCACACAGAGCACAGGGCACGGTCCCGCAGGGAGTTTTGACAGCACTTGCTGGCTCTGCACTCGGTGGTGCCCTGGATATTTTATCCAAGCGGGGAGCCTGCCACCCAGCAGCGGGGTGCCGTTTTCCCAGCGGCTGCACTGCTGTGCACAGAAGGAGCTGGGCTAACACTTGCAGGGTGGACGTAAGCCCCTTGAAATAATTAATGGGTCATTCTGCAAGGATCCGCTTCATGAAAATTCCCGTCCCCTGGGGCCGCCACGATGACCCCTGAGAGGACTCAATCAGAATATAGCCATCAGGGCAACTCCGAGGGGCAGCCTCGCTCCTCCAGGGAATAACTTTGGGTTGAGAACCTGCCTCTGTTCACAGCGGAACTTTGGGGGTAGAGGAGAGCACTCCACAAGCAGCCCCTTTAGGGAGCCTCCAGGCCCGAGGGGCAGCCTCGCTCCTCCAGGGAATAACTTTGGGATGAGAACCTGGCTCTGTTCACAGCGGAACTTTGGGGGTGAGGGGAGCACTCCACGAGCAGCCCCTTTAGGGAGCCTCCAGGCTGGTGGGGACAGCTGGTCCTTTGTAAATGGAATTCCCAGGAGCCACCTGGAGGAACCTGTGGGGTGTCGGTTGTGAGTCAGTGTGGGACCCCTTCAGGTCTCCGCGGGGCAAGGCTGGCTATGCCTCCAGCGCCCCTCCAGGTCCATTGTTGCTGCTTCCTAGCTCATCAGCAACTTCCAGGTGTAATTGTGCCACTTTGAAGACAAGGAAACGGAGGCACAGAGAAGCCCAAGGCCTTGTCTCAGCAGGGCCAGGCCCTGCTCACGCGCTGGCCTTTCCAGGCAGAGCCACCGCCCCGAGACCTCGGTCAGGAGGGCTCCTGTGTCCTGGGTGATGGCAGACCCAGATGTAACCAACATCAGGGGGAGGTAAGACAAGGGGGGACAGGGGTCTGGCCACCTGCTCCTGACCCACTGTCCTTGCTGCTGGCCCAGGGCCCCAAGCTCTTATGAAACAAATTACATATGAGACCAGACAATATTAATGGTAAAAGAAAATATTTCCTCTCTGAGTCTGGCTGCCAAAGTCTCTGAAGATAAATTTCATTCCTTTTTTGTTTTTAAGAGCAAATCTATTAAAATGCGGAGCTTCATGTGTCTTAAAAATCTATTTCAGTGGTTGGTTCCTTTGGCGGAGTAAGCACGGCCCACCCTGCCTGATTCCCAGCACTGTTTCTCGGCTTCCTTCCATCCCGAGGACAGTGCGTTCCGCCGCCTCCCCTGCTCACGGCCTCTGTGCTCACTTCTGTGTCCCGGGAGGCGCTTCACCATCCTCTGAGGAGGAGACGCTGGTCAGGGCTGTGCACACAGAGGCACTCACAGATGCTTGCTGGGTGAGAGGGCATGGACGGTAGGACGCAGGAGACGGACATGCATCTTCTCCCTGGCTCAGGCTAACTTTCTGTGGATTCTGAGCCCCTGGCTGCTGCTTCTCGGGCTCCCCATCTGCCCACTTTCCAAAGACCCCAGGCTCTGCCTCCCGGTTTTTCTTGTCCACCACCCAGTTCAACTCTGCGCTGTAGGGACTGGTGGGGGGTTGCCCCAGGCTGCTGCGGGGCTGCCATGGAGAGGAGGCTGCCGGCCAGAAAACTGCAGAAAAGACAAAGGGTGTGGGAAGGGTTTGGAACCCATCAGTGCCAGCCACCTCCGGCCCCTGTGCACTCCTGGTCCCTGCATGGGCCTGGGGTACCAGCCTCAACGTTGTCTGTCCTTCAGGGGGCAGAGCCAGGAGGTTTAAACTTGAACCTGCAAGGCAAATGGGGAGTTTCCTTATTCCTTGGTCTTCGTCTGTCAAGTCAAAACATCGACCCCCCTGTAAGCTCTGGGCCCAATAATAAAGTGTGAAGTCGTGTCTGAGGATTTTGTATTCACAGACTGTCGTCGTCATAGTATTCCTGAGGTGCACCCTGCAGACGGCACCATTTACAGTTACCATTTACCATTTGCAGACGTGTGGCCATTTACAGTTAAATAAATTATAATGAAATAAAGTTAAAAATTCATGTCCTCAGTGACACCTGCCACCTTCAAGAGCGCCGCTGCCTACGTTCTCCTGGGTGGTGCCGCTGAGGGCTTGGCGACGTGTGCTCCCCTGCTCTACACCTTTGTGAGGGCCATCACACCCCGGGGACTTCCTGACCCCAAACCCCTGCCTGCTTTCCGGCACCCAGCTTCCCAGAGCCCCCCAGCCAGCAGCCTCCTCGCCTGCCCCCACAGAGCCTCCTGCTGACTGCTCCTCCGGTGCCTGTTTGAGGCGTCTCAGGAGAAAGTCTTGGACCCGCACAGACAGGGGTGGGGGGCCCCCAAAGGACCTGGGGCTCAGCTCCGTCCTCCACAGGACGTCCTCCGGGAGGATCACAGCCCCAGTTTGCCTTGCGTTGTTTTCTTTCCCACGCGTTCTCCTGGCCAGACTGCAAGCCTCCTGCAGGCAGGCCCAGAACGCTTGCATTAAGAGCTTAGACTGGTCAAACCCAGCCTCCCTCTGGAGAACGGGAACAAGAAGTCTCCTCTCAGGGGATGTGTGCAGGTCAAGGACGATGGTGTGAGCACACACCACAGGCCACCACGGGGCCAGCCCCGGCGGCATCCGCTCTTATTAAAAGTTGCTGATGATGTCAGAAAGCTGCCCCTGTTCCCCTTGGAGACACGCCTCTGGGGGGAGCTGCCGGCCCATGGGGCAGTTTTACAGAGTAACCAAGTAACTCCAGGTTCCGGAGCTGGCCCTGGGGCCGGAGTGAGCCCGGGAGGCTTGTTGTAGGAAGGGTCCGCATGGGCCTTGAGAGCAGGGGGGACCCTTACCTGGCACGCGTCAAACCCAGCCTCCCTCTGGAGAACGGGAACAAGAAGTCTCCTCTCAGGGGATGTGTGCAGGTCAAGGACGATGGTGTGAGCACACACCACAGGCCACCACGGGGCCAGCCCCGGCGGCATCCGCTCTTATTAAAAGTTGCTGATGATGTCAGAAAGCTGCCCCTGTTCCCCTTGGAGACACGCCTCTGGGGGGAGCTGCCGGCCGATGGGGCAGCTTTCCAGAGTAACCAAGTAACTCCAGGTTCTGGAACTGGCCCTGGGGCCGGAGTGAGCCCAGGAGGCTTGTTGTAGGAAGGGTCCGCGTGGGCCTCGAGAGCAGGGGGGACCCTTACCTGGCACGTTTTCAGAAGCCTATCCTGAGGGTGTGGGAGGGGCTGAGAAGGGTGAGACCATGGATCTTCATCCGGTTTACCTAGAGGTAGTCAGTGCCCTGAGAGCCCAGCGCCATGGACCCGAACCCGCACGGGTGCACAGGGATGACAGAGCCCACACCCCCCAGGCTGCTGCGAAAGTTTGTACAGCAGCCGAACCGTCCGAAATGGGAAACTGAGAAGAGACAGGGCAGAGGAACCAGCAGAGCTCGCCTCTCCCAAGCTCCCTTTCCAAAACGGCGGAAGGGTGCTGGACTCAGCCACTGAGTCACCACTCACCCTGGTGACCTGCAGGGCCCCGTGTCCGGGACTCTCGAGACTTGGCGCAGGAACTTGTGTATCCGATTGGCCAGCCGCTCGGGTCTCCGTGGAGTGCTCAGCCTCAGGAGCTGGAAGCCAAGGAGCATAAAAGGCAAGGACCAGCCCAGCGCATTCTTTCCCATCTTATTAGCATTTTATTCCTCCCAAAGAGCAGCTGCTCCTGGATGTTGCAAAAGCAGTTTATGGCTTTGGGCTGATTCTTTGAGGAATTTGCTTTGTCTCATCTGGCTAAGGAGGAAATGGTAAGCTGTGTTATCCATGAAGGGAGGCACCCTGGTGCTGCCTGTGCCCTGGAGACCAGTGGACGTGCCCCCCACGCTGGAGCGGGTCCCCCAGCTGAGGTTCTGAATTCTGGTCTCTTAAAGTCATGCCCACGTTCCCTCTAGGAGGCCCGCAACCCAGCTTCTGGATGGTTTAGGACAGCCGTGGGCAAAGTACGGCCCGCGGGCCGGATCTGGCCCGTTTGAAATGAATAAAACTAAAAGAAAAAAGACCGTACCCTTTTATGTAATGATGTTTACTTTGAATTTATATTAGTTCACACAAACACTCCATCCATGCTTTTGTTCCGGCCCTCCGGTCCAGTTTAAGAACCCATTGTGGCCCTCGAGTCAAAAAGATTGCCCACCCCTAGTTTAGGAGCTTCCTGGATACCAGGGCAGCGTGGGCCAAGCCAGGAGCAGGTCGGTCTCTGACACCCACACGGAGTGAACGCAGAGCCGTGGACGTCAGTGGGCATGATGCCCCGGCGGAACCTCGGGGGGCTCTGACAGCCATGCCTGGTGTGGGGCAGGTCAAGCTAAAGGGTTTCTGCACGTCCAGGAAATGTGAGTGCATGCACAGTCACACACAGGCACACACATGTGCACACCCACCCCCACCTCCCAGCCACTCACACATACATTAATGGGAACACTACACACCTTGATTTTTACTTCCATGTGGGAGGCCCTGGAGATACTGGAGTTCGAAGCTCCTACCAGGCCTGTGTGGGCTTAAGGAAGACACGGGGAAGCATCCCTGACTTCACTGGGCGCTGACAGCGTGCCGACCCTGCGCTGTGCGTGGCCGCTAAGTGCTGTGTGGGCTTATCTGATGAGCATCCACAACCCAGGGTGGGAGCTGCCTTTCGTTGTTCCAGAAACAGGTTTTAAGGTGCTCTGACTTTATTCTATCTTCATTCTGTCCCCATCTTCACTCTCTCCTGCCGCAACAGAGAGTAGGGAGAAGTGAGTTCTTTTTCAAACAGCTTTATTTAGATACTAGAGGCCAAGTGCACGAAAATTCGTGCACTCGGGGGTCCCTCAGCCTGGCCTGTGCCCTCTCACAATCCGGGAGCCCTCAGGAGATGTCCTACTGATGGCCAGTCCCGCCCCGCACTGACCGGGTTGTTTCTGCCGTTGCGTCGATTTGCATATTACTCTTTTACTATATAGGATAATTCACATACCATAAAGTCATCCTTTTAATAATATGTTTTTTATTCCTGCTGGGTGTTCAAAGGACAGTGCAATATAAATTCAGTATCTGGCATCGTTGGTTTTCTTGGCTTTGTGCATGTTAAACCTGGTATTTTTATTGAGACATTATTAAAAATAAAAAATAAAAATAAATTTAAAATTTTTTTTAATTAAAAAAATAAATAAAAATATGTTTTTATTAAATTTTTTTTTGAGAGAGAGAGAGGAAGGGAGAGAAATAGAGAGATAGAAACATCAATGAGAGAGAAACATTGATTGGCTTTCTTTTGCACATCCCCTACTGGGGGTGGAGCCCATGAGCTGGGCATGAGACATGACCAGGAATTGAACCAATGGCCTCTTGGTTCATGGGTCGACTCCCAACTACTGAGCAACACAAGCCAGGCCATCCTTTTAAATGTACAGTTCCTTCAGTGGGGTTCAGTGTATTTACAAAGTTGTGCAACTATCACCACTAATTCCAAAATATTTTCATCAATCCCAAAAGAAACCCACACCCTTCAGCCATCACACCCCCCATTCCTCCCCTCCATCCCCACTTCAGCCCCTGGCAACCTCTTATCTACTTTCTGTTTTCATGAGTTTCAACAATTAACATAAATAAAACTGTATAATATGTGGCTTTTTGTGACTGGCTTCTTTCAGTTAGCATAATGTTTTCAAGGTTCTTCTATGTTGTAGCCTGTGTTAGTGCTGCATTTAAACTGAACAATACTTCACTGTATGGATATACCACAACAGTGTGTTTGTCCATTCATCCATTGATAGATATTGGAGTTGTTTTCACTTCTTGGCAATTGTGAATAACGCCACCATGAACATTCATGTACAAGTCTTTGAGTGTACATAGATCTTCATTTTTCTTGGGTATATATCTAGAAATTGCTGACTCTATGTTCAACATTTTGAGGAACTGCCAACCTGTTTTCCAAAGTGGCTACATCATTTTACATTCTCACCAGCATTATGAGGGTTCCAGTTTTTTCACATTTTCACCAACTTTTGTTGTTTTCTATTATTTTACGTTTAGCCATCCTAGTGGGTGTGAAGTGGTTATCACTCACAGTTGTTTTGAGTTACATTTTTCTGTAAACTAATGATGTTGAGCATCTGTTGGTGTACTTATTGGCCATTAGCATATCTTCTTTGGAGAAACTATTCAGATCCTTTGCCCAGTATTGAATTGGATTTTTTGCCTTTTATTATTGAGTTGCAAGTGTGTTTTTTAATATATATTCTAGACCCAAGTCCCTTAGCAGATATATGATTTGCAAAAATTTTCTCCCATTTTGTGGGGTGCCTTTTCACATTCTTGATAATGTTATTTGCAGCATAAGATTTTTAATTTTGATAGTGCCCTGTTTATTTTTTCTTTTGTTGTTTTTGCTTTGGGTGTGATGGCTAAGAAATCATTGTCTATTTCCAGATCACAAATATTTATTCCTGTTTCTTCTAAGAGTCTTATGGTTTTAGTTCTTATTTTTAGGTTGTTGACCCTTTTTAAGGTAATTTTGTGTATGGTGTGAGGTAGGGATCCAACTTCATTCTTTTGCATGTGGATTTTCAGTTGTCCCTGCACCATTTGTTGTAAAAATTCTTTTTCCTCATTGAGTTGTCTTGGCACTCTTGTCAAAAATCAATTGACTGTTAGTGTGAGGGTTTATTTCTGGTCTCTCAATTCTATTTTATTCCATTAATCCATGGATCTATTCTTATTCTAATACCACACAGTCTTGATCACTGCAGCTTTTTAGTAAGTTTTGAAATCAGGACATTTGAGTCAACTTTGTTCTTCTTTTTCAAGATTGTTTTGGCTATTCTGGGTCCCTTGCAATTCCATGTGAGTTTTAGGATCAATTTGGCAATTTTGGCAAAAAAGACAGCTGAGATTGTGATAGGGATTGCATTGAATCAGAAATGGGACTCTAAAACCATGATTCTTTGGGTGATTTGGGGGTGGCCTAGAGAACCTTTTCCCACTAATGAGTTAAAACACATCTCATTTAATCCTCACAACCCCATGAGTTGGGTGGTGCTGTCCCATCTCAGAGAGGGAAAACTGAGGCCCCAAGAGGTTAAATCAGGTGCCATGGGCCACAGGCGCAAGGTGAAGGGAGATCACTGGGGACAGTTAGATGCCCACAGCCACATGTCCAGCAATTGGTGGCCACTCTCTTGGCTACCTGTGTGCCTGATACCTGGCTAGATTCTGCAGTGTGGTGCTTACCTCTCAACTAGTGGGAACAAAAGCTTCCATTTGTTCTTTGCAGAGCCCACTTGCCCTTGCTGGTTCATTTTTATCACCATGTGACCAAGAGAGTGACCAAGTGACTTTACAGAAGAGAAAGTCAGTCCCAAGAGGCTCTCCGGCTTTCCTATGGCCACAGGCTGCAGCCTTCCCAGGGTGGGAAGGTTTCCACAGCTGCAAGCTTCCGCGCTGAAATGTACAGTTGTGTGCCTGCCGTGCAGGAGGAGGGAGAGTAAAGGCCCTCTCCTGGGAGCTCAGTTCCAAGGACCCCAGGGATCCAAAAGGGCACCTTTTCTACCTCTTGCCCAGGAGTGGGGTGCCAAGCCTAGAGGAGAGGCTGGCCTTGCTGGGGTTCTAGGAGGTGGTGGGCTGGGGAAGGCAAGCAGAGGACCCTCTGCCTCCTCCTGAGCCACTGAGGGAACAGGCAGGGGTCTTCTGGGAATGAGGGAGCCTCCACACGCAGCCTCCACTGTCCCAAAGCCATCTGCTCTGGACACTGCAGGAGAAACCTCCAAGTGCACAGAGAGCTGAACTAAACAAGGCTACACCACTGGGAAGGCTGCCTCCATCAGCTATGCAGCTACAGCTCCACACCACTGTTACTCGCAGCCCCAGGTGTGAGAGGAGGCTTATGTGCTATACCCGCACTGCCTGGGGAAGCAAGCCCAGCCCTGCATGGCCCCCAGCCACCGGGCCACTCCTCCCCCCCAACACCCAGTACATCTGTACCTTTGCATACCCGGCCAACATGGCAAGGGGAACCCTCAGGAGAGCTTGGCTAGTGAATTGTTGGAAGAGGTTTGCATCCCCTTAAAGCAGAAGGAGGAGAACGGCATGTGGTCTGCAGACCCAGGAGTCTCTCCTCAGCACTCCCCGGCCTGGTGTGGAGATCGACACCAAGTGGGGATGCAGGCATTTGGGGCTCACAGAGCAGCTCCTTTGTCGCCCTTATGCTTCCTTCCTTTTAAGGTGACCTCCCCAGTCCTAGTGTGTCTGCCACTCTCCTTTGTCCCCGCCCGTGCAGTGTTTTATTTTCCCCATTCGGATTTCCAGCCACAAGTCTTTTCAACCTCAGGAAGTCTGTGCAAACATTTTCCCAACTGGTTCTCATTGGCCATTACCCCAGTCCCTAGGAACTCACAGGAACCTTCCAGAAATCTCCCTTTATCTCCCAAAGTCCATCTGGTTCCGTTTAAGGATTCCCCATATTTCCTCCTGTTTTCGGAGTCGTTGAGCCGGTCTGTCTCCAAGCTCGGCCATCCTCCTCTCGGGGTGGTGATGAGCCCAGACTTCGTGAGCTGCAGTGAGGGGCTCCCCATGCCTGCATGCATGGCGGGATTGCTTCCGTGGCTCACGGGCAAGGCTTTGTTCCTTCCCCTGCTGACCCGGTTGCCATCCCAGCCCTGTCCCCGATCTGCAATTCCTTCATCATGAGTTGTTTATGACCACGGATTCCAGCATGGGAGACGTGTCCACATGTGGTGAGAGGGTCCTTGATCCCTGGGAGTCTTGGCCCAGCCACTGTGGGTCTGATGGCAGACATAGTTACCTCCATCTCGCAGGTTTCATTTGCTCCCAGGGCAGCTGGGCTGCCTGGGGTGAAGGAGGGGGCCACATCCAGGGAGTGGAAGCTGCCCCTTTGAGAAACAGCATGTCCCACTGCCTCCTCTCCTCTGGGGAAGCCACCACCATCGCCCCTACCTGACACTCTTCAGGCCCCAGGCAGGCAGGAATGCGCCTCCCGGGGTGCAGGCCCTCTCGCTGGCTTTGGGACTAGAAATTACATCATCAGATCGGGTGATTTTCCCCACAAGCCCGTTAGAAAGTTGAGAAGCAGTGGCTTCTGCTGGCAGAGGGCGGGGAGTCCGGGAAGTGGGCCCTCCGTGCTCTCAGGAATAAGGACGCCTGGGCCGGCCCACGGCCACCTGGGCCTGCGTTCCCCGCCTCTCAAATGGACAACCTGAGAGCAGTATTTCAGAATTCAGTTGTTGCTTGGCCAAAGGAAGTGTCTGAGAAAGGGGAAGAGTGTCTGTGTGGAAAGCACGTAAGGGAGTCGAGTCCAGAAGGACCGGCACTGAGGGGAAGGTCACGCACAGCGGGGTTAGAGTCTGTGGGAAATTCCAGTCGCTCACGTGGTTGCTGTCCTCCCGCTGCAGCCCGGCTCAGATACCAGCAAGGAAACCCGGGACAGCTGTGGTTGGAGGGAGCCCTGGATGGAGCCCGTTGTGGAGGATGTCAGGCGCTGAGTGTGCGGGGAGAACCGGGCAGGCTGACCTGAGGCGTTCAGGGGATCCCCTGGTGGAGGGTGTGCCCTTGGTGCCAGGTTCCGGGCGGGGCCTGTGCACACTGGGCTGGGCGGGTGGGAGCCCTGGCCACCCGGGGTTCTTTGAGGCACTTTATCATCTTCTGCCCGGGGCACTGGATGCTGGATTGGGAGTTTCAGAGACACAGGGATAGAGGATTGGGGTGTCTGGGCCAGGCGATCACGTGGATCCCCCTTTCCACAGGCTGAGCGCTTCCACTCGTGGGACCAGGTGTCCTGAACCTTCAGGGGCGAGCCTGGGGCAGGTGACTCAGGAAAGCGGGGCACCTGGGCAGGCTCCATCCAGACCTGCCCCTTACTCCACGTTGGCATGTCACCATCCACGGAATAGTGTACAGTCGTTCAAGGCCATTTTGGAGGTGCATGTGCAGCAGGATGGAGATGCTTTGATGCAGTGAGTTTAAAAAGCTGAGATGAGTCATACATGTTTACTAAGTGAGCTCCAAAGGAAATTAAGGGTTCAAAATGTCACCTGCAATATGTTTCTGCCCTCCTGATGGAAATCATATATTTAACAAGGATAATTATTGTTACTAGCCAGGCCATCATTTTTTAAATGACAACCATGGAGTTCTCTACAATGACCTGCGGATGTTGAATGTGACCTGTTGGCTTGAGCCCCCCGTGGTCCCATGCACTTGAGTTCCTGTTTACTGCACGGAAGTCCCTCAGGCTGGCTGGCCACCACCTGGTGGGACAAAAGTGATGGAGGATACGGGGCTGCTAGTCCAACTCCAGTATTCTTAGAAAAACAACAAAACCACAGTAAAGTGGTTAAACAGCCTGTCGTCCAGTTTACGGACCAACACTCGGCCTGGGGGGTGTTGCCAGGTGGCCTTGGGTGTCACCTGAGGGCACTGGACCTACTGGTTTTTGATTTTGGGGTGGTTATGCCCAACAGGAGTCAGCAGAGGGCATGATTAGCTCCCAGGACATTGCAAGTGGGAGAAGACCCAGGTGCAGTGAGGTATCGATGCAGAAATAGATCAGTGAGTGATGACACCGTGTCGGAGGCTGCCTCGCAACTATGAAATGTTGGGGGTCAGGACCAGGGCCTTTAGGGTCCTCCTGGTTCTGTCCTGGACTGACCAAGCTGCAGCCAGGCCCCCCTCTCGGCTGTGCTTCCGAGGGGCCAGGCAGACAGGAGTGCTCTGTTGGGAGAGGAGGACCCGGGAAGACAGCGAGGCTGGGACATGCCCTGTGCTGACCAACAGAAGCAGCTGGGAATGTGCGCTGGCAAGAAATGAAAACGCGTCCTGACCTTCAAACTTCAAACGTTTCTCACAAACCTGGTCTAAAGCGGGATGTGGTCAGGGAAAGGGGTGGGCTGATGGCAAGCAGCCGAAGGATTGAGCCGGCCCCTTGGGAAGACGCGGGGCCCAGGTTTGTGTCCCCGCGCATCCAAGGTCCATAGGGCAGGTGGAACCACCGACGGGAGCTGTCCCGCAGTCTTGAGGTGAAATTTCTCAGGGAAAACTCAGTTTGTTCTTAAGTCCTTTGTCTGATTGGATGAGGCCTGCCCACATAATGGAAGGTCATCTCTTCTATTTAAGGCCAGCTGATGGTAGAGGGTATCTAACCTCCAAAATGTTTCACAGCAACACCCAGATGAGTGTTCGATTGAATCCCTGGGGACCACCGCCTGGCAAATTGACCCATAAACCCGATCGTCAAATCCTGTGAGCCGGGATGGAGCCCACAGGCGTGCAGGTCCCAGTGTCACAGGATGTCAGGCAAGAGGAGCCCAGGGCCCCCTGGACCCTCCCCACACCCTAGGCCTTTCCTTCCCGGCTTTCGGGTGGCACCTCCCTGCACAGACAGGGCCACAGAACTTCAGAGCTGGCTTCTTAGTCTCCCCACTCATTACACCCTAGAAAACTGAGGCCCAGAGGAGGAGAATTTGCCCAGGCCCTACTGCCAGTGTGGGGCGGTCCTGAGCCAGCATCTGCTGCGACTGTCCCATGTCACACAAGTGGTGACACATGAGGCAGTCTGGGAGCCATTGATCACTTGCTGCTTTTCATGGCATTTCCAGTCCCCGCCCTCTCCCTTTCTCGAGTAATTATTCTGGGCGCATAATCCTGACAGCTTCCTGGCAGGCGCTGCCTGCAGCTGCCCTCGTTAATGGGGAATGCCAATTGCAATTTTCTCGATATCAAGCTCCAGCCCCAGATGGCAGGAGCGGCAGCGGGCAAACCCAGGTATGCTGGGGAGGGCGTGTTTACAAGGAGGGTTTGTGCAGAGTGGGCAGAGGCTGTCGCCCCCAGAGCGGGACTCTGGGACCCTCGGGGACCCAAGTCATGCCCTCCCTGCAGAATCTCCTGCCTGCTGAGTGACCGCTGCCCTCACCTCACCTCTCAGGAAAGGGCATGTGACAGTACAACAGGGGTGCTTGCTGGCCCAAGACAGGGAGACCAGGTTCAAGCTTGCCCAGATCCCAGGTTCGAATGCCTCAGAGCCTGAGAGACCCGCTCCTTGCAGAGGAGCAAGTCACAGTCCTCAGGGCTAGTGTCCCTCTGAGGATCGGAAAATGGATGAGGCACCTGGCCACAGCCATCCAGCTGCTTTATCGTCCACTCGAGTGGGGCCTCAGTTCCTCGTCTGCAAAGTGGGAGAGTCATCGCTTTGTGCTGCCTTGCGTGGGTTTCCACACTGTGCCAGGCTAAGGGATCACCGCTCTTTTACTCCACGCAGCCTGCTCCCAGGCTCTCCCTGGGCTCAGCGGAGGCGGCTCCCAAGTGCTTGCAATCTGTAATGTGATTGGTAAACTGCAAAGAGCCGAGCCCTTGGGCAGCTGAGGCCATCTCCTCCTTTGTTGCCATGTCTGTGCTGTCTTCCCACACCCACTAGTCAGCCCCATGCCCAGCCCCTGACACCCTCCCAGGCCTCTCAGTGGACCAGGAGAGCCCTGTCATGATGGAGCCACGTCCTGCTGCCTTACATGGTGGCTGTCTGACTAATGAACTACAAACGCTAACAAGCACCTCCCTCCTTACCTGCTCCCCTGCTGCATTTGTGTTTGGAGAACCTCTGACGTCACATGAAGCCATGTGAGCAGGAGGCCGTCACACCCAGCCTTCAGAACACAGGAACATGTGCCCAGAGCACCAGGACCTGCTGAGAGGTCCTGCAGCCAACCACCCTCTGGGAGAAGTTCAGGACTAGTGTCCCTCACACAAGATGAACGCAAAGCATCTCATTGACATCGCAGGTGGGAGGATCCTGAAACCCCCAGTGAGCCGGGAGGTGTGAGGCTGGTGCGAGACAGGTGCAGCCGCTGACAGCCTGCCTGGGGCGACACCTTGGTGTGATGCAATCGCGGTGACAGAATTCCTGAAGTTTGTGCTCCGTGTGACTCCAGTCCTGGGCTCTCTGCAGGGTCTGTGGGAGCAAGCCCTCCCTTTGCGGTTCAGGAGGAATGCCCGGCCCATCGCTGAATGGGCGTGTTTCCAGGATTGACCCCACCCCAGGGTCGCAGCTCAGGGTGCCAGGAGGGGTTGAGAGCAGGGGGCACAGAGGATCCTCGGGCTCATCCTGGGCTCAGACCCTAGTGCCCATAGCATCTGCTGCAGGCCCGAAGGCCCCCTCTGCCCTGCAGGGCCTGGGCACCTCCCCAGCTGGCTGGCAGCAGTGATTGCCTGGGACACCGGCTGCTGCTGGGCCCGGTGTCAGCTCCTGGTTCCCATTAAGTCATTTGTCACAATTTAAACATGAAATCGCATTAGCTAACGGAGTCGCGCCACGGCGACAAGCCACAGGATGGCCACAGCCTCCCTGGTCAGCTCCGGGCCGTTCCGGCCACTCAGAGGTCAGGCCCCCCGGCCTGGCCAGTGCTGTGCTCGGGACACACATTGCCGCTCCCTGGCCTCTGACCTCACACATTTGTCCAGGATTCTGGGTGTTGGTCAGGGCTGAGGTGCAGCCCGAGTTTCAGAACAATTAAGTGACTCACCCAAAACCATTGTCTGTTCATGAGTAAGAAATCAAATTCATCATCAGCCTTTCAGCTTCTGCACGTGGCCTCCCCTCCCGCCCGCCTCCGCCCCTCCAGCCATCTAACTGTGAACCACCGGTGTTGTCACCATCAGCCACATGGGGCTCTTTAAACATAAATTCACTACCCTGGCCAGTGTTACTAGGTGGTTAGAGTGTCAGCCGAGCACCCAAGGGTCATGGGTTCGATTGCCGACCCCGGTCGGGGTGTATACGGAGGCAACCAATTGATGCATCTCTCTCATATAGGTATTTCTCTCTCTCTTCCTCCGCTCCTCCCTTCCCTCCCTTCAACTTTCTGAAAATCAATGAAAATATATATATATATCCCCCCAGGTGAGGATTAACAAAAAACAAAACAAAAAAGCCCCACAACTTGAATTTACTAAAACTTGATAAAATAGAAGATTTAGTGCCCCAGTCGCAATAACCACCTTCCAAGTGCCCAGAAGCTACATGTGGCTGGTGACAGGGTATTGACCAGTGCAGATCTAGAACATCCTGCCACCTTTCAAAGTGCTATGGGCCACGCTGACCCACACCCTCTCTTCGTCACCAAGGATGTCACATCATTCACGCTCCGGGAGGCAGAAGCCATGCCGGCCTCCCACCTCGCTGTCCTGGGATCCCCACCTTGACTTCGGGGGGTCCTTCCCACAGCCCCATTTCCTCCCACTCCCACTCATGCACCACGTTCGTGACCTCAGCTTTCACAGTGGGTGCCATACGCCCATTCTCAGACAGGGAGACGGAGGCCCAGCCAGGACCATGGGGTTCAGGCCCAGGGCGTTCCCGCCAGGTCACAACTGTTGGTGTCACATGGGGCGATGTAGAGCTTCCTCACAAAACATCTTAATTCTCAATTTATGCCAAATGGCAGAGGAAACATTTTCCTAGTCAGACAGGAGGGCCCAGGAGCCCAGAAGACCAGGAGAAGGCATGGCCTCACCACCCACCACCAGGGGGCACCACGGGCAGCGATACCCACCAGCCTCTGCCAGAAGGGACCAGGTTCTCAGGTGCTGAGCTGAAGGGCTTCCAGGACTGATGGCTCTGATGCAACCATGGTCCTGAGGCCAGAGGGACAGCGTGCTTCCCTCCCCAAGGCCACCCCCAATCCACAGCAGAGCCAGGACCGCCCTGCCTGAGGGCTTGTCCACGCCCTTCCTGCTGAGTTACGGCGCCTGCCTCCTCCTTCCCTCCTTCCTACCTCTTTTCTTTTCTTCCCTCCTTCCTCCCTCCTTCCTCCTTCCCTCCTTCCTCCTTCCCTCCTTCCTCCTTCCCTCCTTCCTCCTTCCCTCCTTCCTCCTTCCCTCCTTCCTCCTTCCCTCCTTCCTCCTTCCCTCCTTCCTCCTTCCCTCCTTCCTCCTTCCCTCCTTCCTCCTTCCCTCCTTCCTCCTTCCCTCCTTCCTCCTTCCCTCCTTCCTCCTTCCCTCCTTCCTCCTTCCCTCCTTCCTCCTTCCCTCCTTCCTCCTTCCCTCCTTCCCTCCTTCCCTCCTTCCCTCTTTCCTTCCCTCCTTCCCTCCTTCCTCCTTCCTTCCCTCCTTCCCTCCTTCCCTCCTTCCCTCCTTCCCTCCTTCCCTCCTTCCCTCCTTCCCTCCTTCCCTCCTTCCCTCCTTCCCTCCTTCCCTCCTTCCCTCCTTCCCTCCTTCCCTCCTTCCCTCCTTCCCTCCTTCCCTCCTTCCCTCCTTCCCTCCTTCCCTCCTTCCCTCCTTCCCTCCTTCCCTCCTTCCCTCCTTCCCTCCTTCCCTCCTTCCCTCCTTCCCTCCTTCCCTCCTTCCCTCCTTCCCTCCTTCCCTCCTTCCCTCCTTCCCTCCTTCCCTCCTTCCCTCCTTCCCTCCTTCCCTCCTTCCTTCCCTCCTTCCCTCCTTCCCTCCTTCCTTCCCTCCTTCCCTCCTTCCCTCCTTCCTTCCCTCCTTCCCTCCTTCCCTCCTTCCTTCCCTCCTTCCCTCCTTCCCTCCTTCCTTCCCTCCTTCCCTCCTTCCCTCCTTCC
>NW_005356042.1:4503237-4569923 GCF_000412655.1 Myotis brandtii | reverse complement strand
TACATAACAAAATTTATCATTTTAATCATTTTTAAGTGTATAATTCCGTGGTGTCAGATACATTCACACTGCTGTGCAACCGTCACCACGGACTTTCTCATCTTCCCAAACTGAGGCTCTGTACCCATGAAACTCGAATTCCCCATTTTCTCCTCCCCCAGCCCCTGGCGACCATCCTTCTACTTTCTCCATACATTTGACTCCTCAGGGCACCTCACATGAATGGAATCACACAGTGTTTGTCCTGTTGTGACTGGCTTAGCCTAAGGTCCATCCATGTTGTAGCATGTGTCAGATTCCCTTCCCCTTCACGGCTGAACAACGTCCCACTGCAGGGATGGGCCATGTTTAGTTTATCCATTCATCCGTCTACAGCCCCTGGGCTTGTGTTCACCTTTTGGCCATTATGCTGCTGTGGTTATGGCTGTACAAGCCCCTGCCGAAGCCCATTTTCCGTTTCCGTGGGTGCACGCCTAAGAGGGGACTTAACTCCTCATTTTACAGATGAAAGTGCTGGGCCTGAGCGAGGGAGCCTGGCCTCAGGCAGCGGGAAGCCTGGAATCCCACCCAGGCACCCCACATCTGCTTCTGAGGCTGCCTCCACCTCTCTCTGCCTTGCCCTTCTTTTCACTCACCCATTTTTAAAGGCCCAGCTCTGAGGCTGCCTCCTCCAAGAAGCCTCCCTTGATTACCCCATTTCCCCACCAGTCAGTTGTCTTGCTTCCCCTGCCCTGTGCACCACGGCTCCATGCCAGCCCTGGCCTGGTGGTGCGGAGACCGTGTGTCATGTGCCTGGGCTCCAGGTACTAGAACCACCTTTGTGCCCCACTCTTTTCCTGACACACTGAGTCTCACTCCAAGGGCAGTGCACACACTCGACAACTAGAATTAGGGTTCACTTGAGAGGACTGAAAAGTGAACACTTGGGGGGGGGTGTTTCCCTGCCCTGTGCACCACGGCTCCATGCCAGCCCTGGCCTGGTGGTGCCGAGACCGTGTGTCATGTGCCTGGGCTCCTTGTGCCCCACTCTTTTCCTGACACACTGAGTCTCACTCCAAGGCCAGTGCACACACTCGACAACTAGAATTAGGGTTCACTTGAGAGGACTGAAAAGTGAACACTTGGGGGGGGGGGTTTTTGTAAAATGTACATAACAAAATTTATCATTTTAATCATTTTTAAGTGTATAATTCCGTGGTGTCAGATACATTCACACTGCTGTGCAACCGTCACCACGGACTTTCTCATCTTCCCAAACTGAGGCTCTGTACCCATGAAACTCGAATTCCCCATTTTCTCCTCCCCCAGCCCCTGGCGACCATCCTTCTACTTTCTCCATACATTTGACTCCTCAGGGCACCTCATATGAATGGAATCACGCAGTGTTTGTCCTGTTGTGACTGGCTTAGCCTAAGGTCCATCCATGTTGTAGCATGTGTCAGATTTCCTTCCCCTTCACGGCTGAACAACGTCCCACTGCAGGGATGGGCCACGTTTAGTTTATCCATGCATCTGTCTACAGCCCCTGGGCTTGTGTTCACCTTTTGGCCATTATGCTGCTGTGGTTATGGCTGTACAAGCCCCTGCCGAAGCCCATTTTCCGTTTCCGTGGGTGCACGCCTAAGAGGGGACTTAATGGCTCGTGTGGTCATTCTGTGCTTAACATGTTGAGGAGCCGCCATGCTGTTTTCTGCAGCAGCTGCTCCATTCACCCTCCCACCAGCCGTGCGCAGGGTCCCAGCCGCCCCAGCCTCCCCAGCACTTGCCTCCTGTTGTGAGTGTGCTTTATAATAGCCATCCTAGCGGCTGTGAGGGGTGTCTCATGGTTTTTATCCTTTCCCCCTGTTCATGTGTGGACCCATGCTGGGAATGGGGGATGTTCGTCCTGGGTTCTGCCCATCTTCCTACTTCCAGAAACTTCTGCCCTCCTCTGCTGTAGCAGCACCTGCTCACTCTGCGCATCCCTGGCTGTGTACCAGCTCTTGATGGGCCCACATGCCCCATCTCTGAGCACCGCGCCTATAACGTTCTCCGGCAGCCTAGCCATATGTCTCTGACATCCTGGCCAATGATCAGTGGACTCGTCTTGAGCAGGGCATGTCCCCAAAGTGTCAGCTCGTGGTGGATGGACATTTAAAAGTCCAGTGCTGCCCCGCACTCCTATGGTCTGTAAGCACAGTTGTGACTGACATGGGTCACTCATCACCCCATCCTGAGGCTCACTGATGCCCACACCGCAACCCCAGGGCCTGGCACAGATTGGCTTAGCTAGATGGACATGGATAAACACGTGAGTGAGGCATGAATGAATGAATGAATGAATGAAGCCAGCCAACGGCCTCTGATTTCTGTGGCCGATGCTCAAGCATCCTGGGTTCTTGATCCCACCACGAGGGCCACAGATGGGTCTGCCATGGGATTGAAGCCCCTCACCCCACACAAATACTCATCTCCCCTTGTTCCTACTAATTCGGGGAAGACAGCCCCATGCCCACTCTCCTTTTTCCTCCTTACATCTGACTGGGGATGAGCCTGAGGCTCACGTTGGGGCTCAGTGGGCGCCTCCTCCCCTCTCCTCCTTGCCAGCCTGGCCCCTGCTGGCACAGGCTGTGGCTTCTGGAGGCTGGACGTCTAATTAAACAACCGACTGCCGGATGTGGAGGCACAAGGCTGCGGATCATTTCCGCTCCGGCTGATGGGCTTAATTAGATGGGCTATCATGCGCAGCCTGCGGTGGCCTTGGGGCGCGGAGGGTGCTCAGAGCTGACTCAGAGAGTCCTAGAGCCACCTGAGGTGGCGCCCGAATTCCCTCCTACAAGGGGCTCAAAGTAGAGGTGCTGCTGGGAGCCAGCTGGGATGGGGCTGCGCCTCCCAAACTGTGGACCCGTGCCCCCAAGAAGAGGCAGGGGAGCTGCCTCTGCCCACAGCGTCACTCTATTTGGTGATTAAAGGCAAGAGGTCAATCAGGAAACAAGTGAGCACCTCCCCATATATTCCACCTGAAGTGGGTCCCGCATAGTTGTCACTGTGAAACGCGAGGCTTGACCTGAGTCCCAGCTTGCAGCAGTCAGGCCCCGAGCCTTGGTCCCCAGACAGGGGTGGGCCCGAGGCCGATGCTTTGAGTGGCAGAAACACTCAACAAGCTTATGCTTGTGGGATGCACAGCCCAGCCCTCACAGGTGTGCCGTCTCAAGCCTCGTCATCTTCCATAACTGTGCCTGCCTGGGGGTTATTTTGAAGATCTTAGGAGGTGCTGGGTCCCCCAAAGCTCACACAGTGCGTGATATACAAGGGGTCACTCCTCTACCCCACCCCAGACACACTCATCACTCACAAGCTGGCCAAAATTGGTCAGATGCAATGTGACCACTTAGGACGAGGTGACAGAGGTGGGAGGGGGGTCAGATATTGCCCAGAGCGGCTGAGGATGGCTGGGCCACACCCCTGTCAGCTGCCAGCTCTCCTTCCAGCCCCCATGCTGCAGGAGGCTGCCCTGAGAGCCAAGAACCTGCTGACGGCGTGGAGCTCTGGGTTTGCTGGGGGTCTGGTGGCAGGAGGGTGAGAGGACCCGTAGAGAGGAAGGAGGGTGCCTGGGTGCCCTGTCCCCTCCCGCTCTCCCCTGTGGAAAGACAGGCCATCCCCAGCCCATGAGGCTAGCCCACAGTGCTAGGCGTCTGTCCCTCCAGGGTGGCCCTTGGGCGTCACTGAGCATGCAGAAATGCCTAGGGAGGAGGACAAGGGGCAAGCGTGCGTTGAGCCCCTACAGCAGCCGTGGGCAAACTACGGCCCGCGGGCCGGATCCGGCCCGTTTGAAATGAGTAAAACTAAAAAAAAAAAGACCGTACCCTTTTATGTAATGATGTTTACTTTGAATTTATATTAGTTCACACAAACACTCCATCCATGCTTTTGTTCCGGCCCTCCGGTCCAGTTTAAGAACCCGTTGTGGCCCTCGAGTCAAAAAGTCTGCCCACCCCTGCCCTACAGCAAGCATGTCAAACTCATGGCCCACGAATATTTTTGCGGCCCAGCCAATATAATCGTATGTAAGAAATGTTTTAATAAAATTTCATAACTTAATTTTTACAATATCCTGTTAAACATAATTATTAATAATGTTTAACAGGATAACATTGTAGAACTACAATGTCTGCTAATGACTGATTACTATAATCATGTTGCATTCATTTCCCTTATACGCCTTACACGCAGGCGCACCATTTCTCTCCCCTAATACTAGCAGCAAATATTTTAGCAGCCGATTGCCACATCATTAGTCTTGTACTGACTCATTTGGTGTGTGCAAGAGGAAATATTTCGCTTTCAAGGAACAAAAAGATAGGTTTATTTGCATTACACTTATTAATTTGTGCAGTTATTCAGTGTGTGGTAAGTTAATGTTCAAGAAAAGTATTAATTTTTATTAAAATGTTCTATTATTTTATGTTAACGATTACTCATTTACTTCAGCCCTTTGGATTCAGCGTGTCTCTATTGAAATAAACCTACGTTTCTATGAAAATTGAAGCTTTAGTTTTTTTGTGGCCACATAAACTTAAACCTTGTTTATTTGGCCCATGTTAGCCTTTGAGTTTGACATGCTTGCCCTACAGTGTGCTGACTCAGAACCTCCTGGGAATGGCAAGCAGCACCCCATATTATGTCTGAAAGACAGGGCTGGAAGGCCAGGCGCACAGCATGAGCCCGGGGCCTCTAGCTCATGGTCTCCCCAGTCCTGATGCTGCTAACTGCCCCTGGGCCGAATCTCTGTCCAGTGGGGCAGGACCACAGAGGGTGTGGAATGGCGGGAATCCCAGAATACCCTCTGGGGGAAGGTTGGGAGCTCGATTTTCACTGTTGTCCAAGGCCAGGTGGGGAACTTAGCTGATGCCCCCTACCCCCTGCCACTCAGGTGTGCCCCGTCAGCACGGCCAAGGGTGAACCTGAGTGGGGGCGGCTGAAAGGCTTAGGAAAGACAGACAAGAGAATGAAAGCTGGGTCTCGGTGGGATGCTGCTCCCTGATGGAGAGACAGCGCCCGCGCCCACAAGCCGTGTCTTTATTTTATAGCAGATGCCACAAGGCAAAGTAGGGGTGTGATCAAGATGTTTACAACATTCTCGTGGGTTTCAATCCTACTCAACTACATGCACCTGAACTATATCAAGCCCACATCACTCAGGCATGTGGGGCCACGTGTTCGAACCATAGATTCAAGCTTACAACTATCGCTGTTGGCTATAATTGTACTGGGAGGGCTCTGCCCTCCAAGCTGGGACTTGTACGTGGCAATGAGAGGACTGTGCCCTCTTATCAGTCCAAGGCTTGAACCTGTCCAAACACTGTAGCCGCTCCCCACACTCAGGCAAACACCCTGAACCTGCGGATAGCAAGCCCTCCTGGTAGTGAGGGGCAGCCTGCAGGCCACAGTGTCCACCAGCGCCCAGGACCCCCTGGGCTCAAGAGCCAATCAGAGAAAAGGCTGGAGCCCCTGTACCATGGAGTTCTGCAGGGGCTGCGGCCTCTTGCTGTCCTTGGGCCCAGACTGTCTCCCTTTTGTTGGAAAGAGCTTGAAGTCCCTTTCCAGGAAGATGGAGCTGCCGAACAGGTGTGTTCTGCTGGAGGTCCCCCTCCAGCCACCTTGCTCCAGGTTTAGCACCCAGGCACCTTTGGGTGTTTGCATCAACTTCCCTGATTCAGATTCCAGCTGGGAAAGTACCTTACAGGCTTTCCAGAACAACCCAGTCCGGTGGGGGGGCGGAGGGGGCGGGCCTCCCCTGAACAGGCAGGCTGTGCTCTGACCTCCCAGCACTTTCCTGACTCATCCCTTACCACCCACACAGACACCCGGGGCACCCAGACAATGGCCCCCCAATCCTCTGCCTCTGATTTGAGGCTTATGTCAAGCCCCCTCCCCGCCCCCGTAAGAACAGCTGTATTTGGTGTGAAGCTAACTCCTTCCTTCATTCCAGCATCCTCCTGTGGGGTCTCCAGGCAGAAATGTCACTCAGCACCCCACAAGTGAGATCCATTCTGCTCACTGGTGCGGGGGTTAGGGGGCATCCAGGGAGGCGAGAGTGGTGTGAATGGGGACAACGAGCAGCCCCTCCCAGGGGTCGTGGACCCTAAGAGAGTCTATTGTCCATGTAACGGACATTTGGAGCAGACGGTTGGCGGTTCCCAGAGTTCATTCACGGAGCACAGGATTGTGCTGACTGTGTTTTCCCCTTGCCCGCTGCTTATCAATTGCCAAGCAGCCCTTTCTCAGGTCATGCCTGGCTTGGAGGCATCCGGATTTGCCCTCAGTGGGGGTGGTTTCCTCCCCGAGGACTCAGCTGAGTGGAGGTTTGACCTCTGGACAAAACGGGCATTCCGTCCCCTAGGAGAGATGGGGGCAGGGGGGCACCAAGAAGTGCTGGGCTGACTGAGGTGGAGCTGCTGGCAGGGCCGCTGGGCCCCTCCCTCCCGCCAGGGAGACCAGGTGGCTTCACCCCCGCCCTCTGCAATGTGGAGGTTCTTCACTTGAGCAGAACTTGTGAGGGGCAAGGCCAGGCCTGTGGGAGCTGAGTGCTCACACTTGATGCTCTGGGGCAGCTGGGGCCGTGCTCTGCGCCCTCCTCTGGTAGGCAGGGTCGCTGGCTGAGACGGGCTGTGCTGACACTGGGCTCTGTGGTCACCCCAGCAGAGCGGTGCGTCCTCCCTCCGTGACTCAGAGGGGGCTGTGCAGTCCAGCAAGCTCACCTTCCTCGCGCGCGTTCTGGAGACCAAGAAGGAGGCCAGCTCTGTGGTCAGACCCAGGCTCCCGGTCCTGAAGGAGCAGAGCTTGCCTACTCCGCGGTGGGAGCGGAGCGGGGAACAGCGTGTTAGACCAGCCATGTCACCGCTCCCAGCATAGGGTGCCCGTGACAATGGGTCATGGCCCCAAACCCCAGCCGCCCACAACAGAGCGGGAGTTGGCTGTGGGGGTGTTGCACAGCAGCGGTGGAGACAAGCCACCGCGCACACAGAGCGACTCCCCCAGACAGAGAAGCGCTCGCGCACAGTGTGAGTCCGCGGCCCTGAAGAGGAAGCTAGGAGGGCGGCCCCAGTGGCGGGCAGGCACTGAGGGGAAGGGCAGTCTGGAGTCCCGGACCGGACGGCACCATCTGCTCCGCGCTGGGTACTGAGCTGAGTCGTATGCTGAAGGAAGTGTGTCCCTCTCTGTAGATACACTATATTCTATTTTAAACGTTTGAGTGTTTTTTAAAAGAACAAAATTCTCACTCTGCCATGAACTCCTTGACGGTGGCTAAGCCAACAAGCCATCTGAACCTTCACTTCCTTACCTGGAAAATGGAAATCATAGTGCCTTCCCCACAGCATTGTTGGGAGGCCCCCTAAGAAAATGTCACTGGGACCCTCAGCCCAGGGCCGGGCCATGCTGGTAACGTACAGGTTCTGCTGCTGGACTGGCGCTGCCGTGGCCCCACTAAGAGCAGCAGCTGACTCGTTCTGCTGAGGAGTCTGAGCAACTGATAGAAGTGACGCAGCATCTCCAAGGTGTCCAGGACCCGGGGCCTCCTCCCTGATGCTCTTACTTCTTCAACTCTCAGCTTTACCTCGTGGCCTAAGAGAACTGCCTCCGCGCCTGCCATCACAGCTCTTCTCCGCTCCCCAAAGCTGGGGACGCAGGCAGAGGAGGGCACCGCCTGGTGCTGCACACACATGCCTTCCACACACTAGGCCACATCAGGTTGCTAGGAAAACTGGGAAACAGAGGCTAGGAAATGAACGTTCTAGGAGAGCCCGGGCAGCAATCACAGGACGCTGCATCAGGGGCAGCTGCAATGGCTCCTCCGGAAACCACCACAGGGCAGGCCCCAGGTGCGGAAACAAAGGGGAGCCAGACATAACGCAGGCGCTGGGGCCCATAGCCGCCTGCAGCGGGGAGAAAGAGCATTTGGAGTCCAGTCCAGATGGTTTGCTGCCAGTGAGGGCGAGCACCTTGGCTGCAGCTTCGTCACGCGGAGGAGAGTCAAGGTTCCCCGCCCCCCCAGAGAGAACAGAGTGAACAATGCAATGGAGGCAGATGAGGTGCAGTTTGGCCAAAGCAGCAGGGGCAGAGGAGAGAGTAGAGGCAAATGGAGCTGAAAGGAGGCTGGGGCCTGCTCCTGCAAGGCCTGTAATGCCACACCGCAGGGCTCTGACTTTTGATGTAAGTGGAGTCCTTCGAAGGAAGTCCAGAGACCACCCTTTTCAATTTCCTGTGATTTTGTTAAAATGCAAGCTCCTAGGCCCTGCTCTTGACCCACTAATTAGAAACCTGGCGATGGGGTCTGTCAGCAGTCAGGAGCCATTGAAGGTGCACGAGCTGAGAGTAGCGCCATGACTGCTGTCCTCGCGGGGGGGGGAGGGACTGTGGACAGGACGGGGGAGGGGCGCCACTGCGCTTCACTTTCTGCTGGGCTCTGCTTCCCCGTCTTTGAGAACTCAGAAATGCTGCCAGAGGGAAAAGTCTGGGTCAGCATCAGTCCAGATGTGGAAACAGGTGGCAGATAAGACAGGAAGACGAATGTGATGTGATTGAATTCCTTCCACTAAGCGCTCATCATGACCCAGTGGGACGCTTTCTGGAGGAGACTGAGCCTGACAGAGCTGGAGCCAAGGGGCTGCGGAGGTGGAGGCGGTGTGGGCACCGAACCCCCCGGTGGAATGGGTCAGGTCGGAAGATGGGACAAAGCGCTCAGGGGCGGGATACCATGGGATCTGAACCAGGCTCTTCGAGGGTCTGCTGCTCAGAGGCGAGTGTCAGCTGCTCCAGCTCACATGTCCTAGGAGGGGGTCCCCAACTGGACCTACATCCTAGGAACCCCTCGGCCCCTGACAAGCCTGGAAGGGGGCTCACTGTGGCTGGGAGTTGACAGTGATTCCATCTGGTGGGAGGGAAACCGCTTTCTCTGTATGTTTGATCTTCTCCCACACTGAGTAAGTATTACTTTGGTAATCTTTAAGCTACCAAAGAAAGTATTAAAATCAAAGCAAAGGAACATGCCTGTAGCTCTGGCTTCCATCAGAGCAGGAACTGACGGGCGTGCCTCGGTGAGCAGTGCGCTGAGATGATGGTTGTGAGGCCTCCAGCCAAGGGGCCTGCAGGCCAAGTGACAAGGTCATGACCTCCCTTGACTGTTGTGCTGGAAGGAGGGAATTCAAAGAATTTAGGGATTTCCAATCCAGATCAAACATTCACATTCCTGCATAGATGGCCTGGGCAGCCTGCAGGAGCAGGGACATGGGGCGCTGTCCAAGGGCCTGGCTGCAAGCTCTAAGTTCCAGGAGGGCAAGGAGTGAGGTGGGTCTGTCCCTGCGTCCCCCTCAGAGCAGGGACATGGGGCGCTGTCCAAGGGCCTGGCTGCAGCTCTAAGTTCCAGGAGGGCAAGGAGTGAGGTTGTCCCTGCGTCCCCCTCAATGCCCTGGGCCCAGATCTGTGTGTCCAAGTCTCCAAAGGGTGGAAGCCCACACAAAGGCGGTTTGGACATGGCCCCCACCAGGGGCCAAGGAACAAGACCCCAAGTGCCTGCCGCAGGCGAGGTCGCACGGGGCCTGCAAAGGGGATTCTGCCCAGCGGCTTTGGGGCCAAGTTTTGCCTCGGGGCACCTCGTTCCCATTAGGCCATGTCGGGTCTCTTTCTTCCTGTCTTTTCTCTCTTTCTTCAACCAGCGAGCGTTCAGCTCCTGCCTAGCTCTTTGCACCCTGACCAGAGACGTAGGCCAGGTTGCTCAGACCAGCTCAGCGAAGGCACCAACGCATCCCAGGTTGAGCCCGGGCCTATTCCCCGCTGCTCTATCCCAGCAGCAATTTCCCCAAAGCAGATGACGGGGCAGCTGTGGTGGCAGGGCCAGTTCCATTGTGTGGGGCCAGCCAGCCTGCCTTCCCTTCTCGTCCCCTCGCCCAGGACAGCCTCCGGGCCGTCCCTCTGGGACAGCCTGCTCCCCGAGCCTGTGAGCTGGGGGAACCCGGCCCCGACCCCATAAGTGATGGTGCCTCTGAGAAGGCTCCTGGCTTGTGACTTGGCCCGGCAGCTGGTGATCATTTTCTTTTTAAAGGGACCTGGCTGGTTTGATTATTAACTGGCAAGGAAATTCCAACACCCAGGAGGCGGGATGATGCCGAGGGACGGAAGCAGTCCTGGCCCTGCGGCGGTGGGACATGGAAGCACATGTGCAAGGTCAGCATGAGGCCTGGTGCGAGGAGGCGCTGGGTCTCTCGGCATCTCTGAGATCTCTGACATGCGTCCCCGCTGTCTGTGTGGGGACGGGAGCACACAGGAGCTCAGAATGAGCAAGTCTTTCCAAGATGCCAGCGGTGCCTCCCCAGGGACCCAGACGTGTAGGAGCAGCATCACAGAGAGAGTGTTCAGTGAGGCCTCTGTGTGCCTCCAGCAAAACTACACCCTCAGTCAGCAACGCACTGTGGGGTTTTCCTGAGAAACTTACGGAGAATAACTCTTGGAACCAGATGGTATCTTAGCAGCCACCTAATTAAGAATGTAGTCGCTGCTGGTCTGTGTCTGAGGTCGTGCCCCCCCTCCCCCCGTTCTGCCCGCCTCTGATTGGCACCTGTGCCCCTTCTTGCCCCCTCGTCCTCCTGGTGGCTTCCGGCTCATGCTGACCTGCCTGGTTTGGGGCTCCATGTCCATCTCTCACCTGGCCAGAGCCTGTCTATCAGAGTCGACACTCTACCCATGATCCAACCTCCAGTTGCCTCTGGGAGGGCAGACCAGGGGCTCCACAGACCCTCGGCAAGTGGCTGGCCCTGGACTGGGGCCAAGGATCCTCCATGCCCAGGACCCCAGGCGGCCAGGCCAGCCACAGGCTTGGGCCGAGCCATCTGTGATCTGATCCTGTCCCTTCAGCCAATAGGCAGCCGCAGAAGGGTGTGAGATGCCCCAAAGTAACTGGCAATCCTGGACCACAGCCACAAGTGACCAACCTTCCCGAATTTAACACTGAGATTTCCATATCCTGAAATCTCATCACGGGCAAGCTAGGGCGGGAGGTCACTCTCCACCCCATTTCCAGACCATTCCACAACCTGCCTGAGGCTGGATCCTGCCAGCAAGGCCTCCTGCTCCTTCGCCTGAGCCCAGGCTGGCCGTGGCCCGCCCGCCATCATGTCCTTCAAGACCATTATTAAGGCCCCACCTGCTTCTCTGTGGCGCGGAACCCCAGCCTACTGCCCTGACTGCTGCTTGCCATGTTCTCTCTGAACCCGCTCCCTGCGCCCATCCCCTGCTGTGGGAGTGGGTGAGGAGAGGGCTGATGGTCCTGCTGTTGCTACTCAGGAATTTGCTGCTGACTCCAGGGAGGAAGACAGGCCCTGCCTGTGGGAAAGTCCTCAGGCCTTTGCGTTTATTCGTGGCCATTCTCCATCTTTTTTCAACCATAATTTCTTCCTTTACCTGACTAATTAAGAAGAGCTGGTGCCCTAGTCGATTTGGCTCAGTGGATAGAGTCTCAGCCTGTGGACTGAAGGGTCCCAGGTTCGATTCCGGCAAGAGCACATGCCTGGGTTACGGGCTCAGTTCCCAGAAGGGGATGTGCAGAAGGCAGCCGATCAATGATTCTCTCTCATCATTGATGTTTCTATCTCTCTCCCCTCTCTTGCTCTCTGAAATCAATAAAAATATATTTTTTTAAAAAAAGAAGAGTTGGCAAAACCAGGGAGCAACAGGGCAGCAGCGGTACCGCACAGAGCCCGGTGCTCAGTCCTTCTATCTCTGGCTCCCCTCACAGCAATCCTATGAAGTAGGGGCTTTTCACAGCCCCTTTTATAGTGGTGAGCTGAGGCTGAGGGCAAGCAACGTGACCATGACCTCGGGCCGTAAGCCCTGCGCTTGCTCTGTCTGCTCAGCAGTTCGCTTAGTCCCTACTAAATTCAGCTCATCCATTCTACATCCATTCATTCCATACCTCACACCCACCTGCTCTGCCAGACACAGTGCTCAGGGCTAGGGACACACGGACACAGGTAAGACTCAACTCCTGCCCAAATGAGCCCACAGCTGAGGGAGACCCAGCCCTCCCCTTCTGCAGAGAGTTACATGACCCCTGGCATGTGCCTCTGGAACTGTCTATGCCTTGATGGATATATGGTGTCTCTGTTAATGGGTCTGAAAGCACATCTTTCACTTCCTACACCCGCGCACACTTTCCCACACAGTGTGCAGCGGCCAGCCTATTGAGTCTACCGTCCAGAACTTTTCCCCATGGGGACACCTGCTAATTCACTTACCAAGTCTCTGGTGATGGACATGCAGGTCCTTGCAGTTTCTGGCTATCACAAGCTGTTCCCTGGGAGCAAGCTTTGTCCATATAGGTGTGAATGCTCTTTTGGCATTTCTGTGTGAAGTACCCATGCCAAGCCTCCCGAAATGCTGGCCAATTAGGCCACCAGCCCAGAGCCGAGGTCAGCTTCACCATGCCTTCATTAGCTCTGCATGTTACCAATGGATCCCACACCGAAACAAAAAATAAAATCCAAAACATTGTCTCCTAGTTTCACTCTGCATTTCTTCGGTTCCCATGGGCCACCACTTGGTGGAGAGTGGTGCTAAGGAAGAACCCCCACCTGGTTTTCTGCCTCTGTCCCTGGCTGGGAGGAGGGAAGTAAGGCTCCTGCCCCCAGGAAAGGGGCCAGTTCCTGCCTGGTCCTCCTCTGACTTCCACTCCCAACGCTTCCTACACGAAGCATGCCCACTGAGAGGCAGCCAGATTGCCCACACCCTCACACTACCTACTTGCTGTCCTGTGACCGTGGGCTTGCCCTTTCATTCATCTGAACCTTATCCAAAAAAGTGAGCAGCATTCCTTATTCTATAAATGGGTCACACAGACTGATCAAGAGAGTGTGTTGGGAAAAAAACTGGCATGTAGTACATTCTCACTAAGCACTGAGCAGCTGCCTCATCATCACCATCATCATCGCCACCATCTTCACCATCACCACTACCAACATCATCATCAGCACCATCACCATCATCATCACCATCATCATCATTACCATCTCCATTACCATCATCATCATCTCCATCATCACCATCACCATCATCATTGTCACCTTCACAATCATCATCATTACCATCATTATCATAATCATCACTATCCCTATCACCATCATCATCATCTCCATCATTGCTAACCATCTTCACCATCACCACTACCAACATCATCATCATCACCATCACCAACATCATCATCATCACCATCACCTTCATCATTGTAACCTTCACCATCATCATCACCATCATCATCATCATAATCACCATCTCCATTACCATCATCATCATCTCCATCATCACCATCACCATCATCATTGTCACCTTCACCATCATCATCATTACCATCATTATCATAATCATCGCCATCACCATCATCTCCATCATCGCTATCACCATTACCACCATCATCACCATCATTATCATCTCCATCATCACCATCACCATCATCATCACCATTATCATCATCACCATTACCATCATCATCACCATCATCATTGTCACCTTTACCATCATCATCTCCATCATCGCTATCACCATTACCATCATCATCACCATCATTATCATCTCCATCATCATCATAATCATCACCATCACCATCATCATCATAATCATCACCATCACCATCATCATCGCCACCATCATCACCATCACCATTACCAACATCATCATCATCACCATCACCATCATCATCGCCACCATCATCACCATCACCATTCCCAACATCATCATCATCACCATCACAATCACCATCATCATCGTCACAATCACCATTACCATGACCATCATCACCATCACCATCATCATCACCATCATCATCATCATCATCACCATCATCACCATCACCTTCACCATTACCATCACCATCATCACCATCCATATTTCCCTCTGTGGATACACTCGTGTGTCCTGGAACTGCAGGACACAGGCTTTGGAGACAGTCCCCTCTTCGTTCACAGGAAGACTGGAGCTAAATGAGGTTGCCAAGATTAGTCCTCTGAGAGCAGAGCTGGGTCTAGTCCTGGCCCCTCGGTCACAGACCCTCTCCCTCAAAATGGGCCTTTGGAGCTCCAGATCTCCTCAGCAGATGTTCCCCTCATCATCTTGAGAACAGGCACAGTGGGACAGGGGCTCTTGCCACCCCTTCTCTTGTGTTTACTTGTCATCAGTAAAGCCACTGGAAAAATATTTCAGAAATAAACAAAATTGCATTTTTGACAGATGGAGGATGGAAAATGACTCATAAGAAACAGCATTCCGAATGTGCTGTCCCCTTAGGTATTAAGTGGGTCAGGTTTCAGTGTGGCATCCAAAAATGTTGTGGCTTATTGCAAGAGGATGACGCTGTCTGTGTGGGGAGCTGCGGGAGCGCCTGGGGCTTGGAAACACCGTGGGAACCCTGGATTCGGCCGTCAGCGCACGCTCTGTGCCCACCCCCCACCAGCTCTCACAGCCACTGCTGCACAGGCACCTCCACGCTGGGCACAGCCTCAGAGCTGGCATCCGCCATGAGCAAGGGGTCCTCATGAGCATGGCTGGGGCTGGTGTTGATCTGGTTCTGAATCTGAGTCATGGGCTGGGGGCCATTTAGTAAAACAACCCTTTCTCTGCAGCCACCAGGCAAGTGTTATAGGGGGGTGTATGCCAAGAAGGCACCACTAAAGTGAATGAAGCAAGGCCTCCCTACTGAATCCCACAGCATGTGAGTTGAGAAGGGGCAGGTTGGAGGGAGGGATGCTGGGGAACATGGTAGGATCCCCTATGGTCCACACTGCCTAGGACTATCACTTTACAGTTTGCAAAGATCTTCCCCTGGAAGATCTACATTAGCAATCTCTGAGGGAGGTTTATTACCCCATTTCACAGATGGGAAGACTAAGGTCTCTGGTTGACCCTTCAGTCTGGGATCCTACCTCCCAGCCTTCAGCCCTTTCTGGCCCCTCAGAGCCACTGAGCTGTGCTCCCAGCAAGTGGTGCCCCCACTACCGTGTGCTATTGTCACCTTTGCTGCTGCAGATTGAAGACTTTGTTGTGAGGCTCACTGGAAGGAGACCACCTGGGCTCACATCACGCCCCCTGACCACAGTCTGGCCTTATGGGTAAAAGGGGCTGAGAAAGGTCTCTGGATTTGCTGGTCATGGAGAGGTCCACAGGGGACTCACAGCGATGGTTAAATTTAGGGTGTTTCCTACCAGTCTGGTGGAGATGGAATAGGGATAGGTGCAAAGACAAAAAATTTAGGAAACTGGTGTGTCCACGACCCCTCACAGAGGCTTTTCCCATCTTCCAAGAGGAAGGAGCTTCTATTCTTCCAACGGCTGTGGGCTAGGGGGGTGAGCAAGATAAAAATAACAGGGAAGCTGAGAGACCACACTGCGCATGGCAGAAGGGAATGAAAGCGTCAACTCAGTTCGCTACATCTTACCTCGGACCCCTCGGTGCCAGGCTCTGAGATCAATTCTGAGGATTTAATAGTAAATAAAATAGCCAAAGGCAGGGAGGGCCTGCTGGTGGAGACACTACTCACAAAGTCCCCAGCAGCACAGTGTGAGAATCTAGGTGGGCCAGGCTCCCAGAGCCAGGAGCAGTTAACCTGCCTGGGAGGGGTGGTTAGTGGGTAGGGGCTTTTATATACGTCCACCTGGAACCTCCGAATGTGCCCTTATTTGAAAGAGGGTCTTTGCAGATATAATTAACATAAGACTCTTGAGACAAGATCATCCTGGACGATAGTGAGTTCTACATCCGATGGCAAGTGTCCTTTTAAAAGGGACTTAAAAGGACAGAGGGAGATTCAAGACAGACACGGGGAGAGACCTTGTGAAGACAGAGGCAGAGACCGGAGGGATGCAGCCACAAGCCAAGGGACACCTGGAGCCACCAGAAGCTGGAATAGGCCAGGGAGGATCCTCCTCTAGAGCCTTAGAGGGAGCTCGCCCTGCACCCTCACTTCAGACTTTGGGTCTCCAGAACTGAGAGAGAATGAATTTCTGGGTCTAAGCTGCTGAGTTTGGGTTCCTGTGTTGCAGCAGTCCCAGGACCCTCACAGAAGGGTCAGCTCACCAGCTGGGGAGGAAATGGCCAAGGCTGGTTCTCAGGGCTTCTCCTATAGGCAGAGCAAGCTGCGGATGCACTAGCCCCAAATAAGTCCTCAGACCAGGAAAACCAAAGGAATTCATCAGGAGATAACCACGCCAACAGCATGTGGAGGCCCCACGCTTGCCCCGAAACCCCTGACATCGCTCACATTGCCAGGTTCTGAGGGTTTTGCTTCCCTTTGGGTGTCCCTCCAACAGAGACTGGCTGATACCAACTCTGCAGGCCTGGCGATGGCATATCAGCACTTATTTAACTTCTCCTCCTTCCCTTTAATCACATCCGTGGTGTCTTGTTGCTGCCTTGGGGCTGAGGCTCCTGTGTCAAGATGTCTGTCCTTTACTCGCCACCTCAGACCCCACCCTGAAGGATGAGGCATTGGTCCACTTGCTCCCTTTTGTGAATCTCCCTCTTTAGCTGGCCAACGGGGTTTCTATTGAAGGCAGGGATAATGTTTTCTGAGCTGTCTGGGGCAGTCGACAGCCCTGGGTGTCGGACCCTGGAGCCTCCCCAGAGAGGGCGTCGTGTGGGGACGGGCTGCAGCAAATAAGCTTGGAGGGGGGCCCATAGTCTAGAAAGCAGAACCCGGCCTCTTGTCATGTGTCACTTATACGGCCCTGGACTCACCCTGACTGGTCACCCCGCACCATGGTCCTCCACCAGGTGGCCAGCAGGGTGCTCATAAGACCACTCAGGTGGCGCCTCCCTCCTCAGCGAGATGGAGCAGCCAGGGGCGTGGCCCTGCCCCTGCCGTGCGGTGGGCCTCCAAGCCCCAGCCCTCCCGTTTCTCCTTGCCTGTGGCGTAGATATTTCGCATGTTTCATTCTCTCACACTCTGGAGCTCAGAAGTCTGAGGTCCAGGTGTCAAAGGGCCTGCTCACTCGGAGGCGCTAGAGAGGGGTCCTTCCTGTGCCTCTCCAGTCCTGGTGCTGCCACGGTCCTCGCAGCGCCTTGGCTTGTGGCCACGCTCTGTCCCCACCTTCCTGAGGCCTCTCCTCTATGAGTCCCTTCTTCTCAGAAGAACACTAGTCATCTTGGATCAGGACCCACCCTACTCCAGGATAACCTCATCTGAACTCTTTGCCTCTGCAAAAACCCTATTTGTGCCCAGCCAGTGTGGCTCAGTGGTTGAGCGTCAACCTATGAACCAGGAAATCGTGGTTTGATTCCTGGTCAGAGCACATGCCCGGGGTTGTGGGCTTGATCCCCAGTACGGCACATGCAGGAGGCAGCTGATCAATGATTCTCTCTCATCATTGATGTTTCTATCTCTATCTCTCTCTCTGCCTTCCTCTCCAAAATCAATGAAAATATGCATATTTTTTAAAGAGGCTATACGGCTTCTCTACTTAAAACTGGTTTGGGGGCATCTATTTTTTAAATACCCTATTTGTAAATAACATCATACTCACAAGTTCCAGGTGGATGTCAATGCCAGGGGACACTACAGGTGCACACAGGGTCAGTAGGATAATCTGCCTGAAGGTCACTCAGCAAATCAGGTGACCAGAACCCAGGACTCTGGCTCCCAAAACCGAGGACTCCCAGCCCTACCCAGCACCCTACCTAACAGCTTAGCCCATGCTGAGTGGAAGACCAGGTGCAGGGACACTGGTGTGCTTCTGTGGCTTCTGTGCTTGCATGTGTGCAGGGTGTGTCCTGCTGTGGGAGCAAAGCTTGCTGGCCGCCGGCCTCCCTGCCCGGCCCTGGGCTCTGGGCCTTCCTGGCTCCGTCTGAGGCTGCACTCAGGACCATCCTGGCAAAGTCATCAGATGGGGCTCCACCACCTCTGCTAATGATGATGCCTGACGTAGAGGGTCACTTTACAAAGTGCTTTCCCAGTCCTGCCTGCTCCGTTCTCAGTCCTTCCTGTGTCCCCTCCTCACCCGGCAAGCCCAGCCCCCATCACGGAGGATAATAAACCCAGCCTCCAGGTGGAGCCTGTCCTTTGTTTAGGGAAACCCAAAAGGACTGTACTCCTGGCGGAGCCATAGAACCGGGTTCTAATGGAGACACATTCCAAGCAGGGGTGAGGGGACGGTGGGCAGGGGAATGTTCCTCAGAAGACTGATGGGGGAATGTGACCGAGAACCCCATCCTAAAGCTCCAACCCAACAACTCCCCAGAGTGGGTGTTGGCAAGTACTGAGTGAATAAATGAATGAATGCATGAATGAAACTTTTTTAATTGAGATATATTCACACATAAAATTCATCCTTGTAAAATGTATATTCAGTGGCTTTTGCATATTCACAAAGTTGTACAACCATCTAATTCCACAACATTGTTATTATCCCCACAACAAACCCCATTCATACCCATTCAGAGTCATCCCCACTCCCCGCCCCCAGCCCCTGGCAACCATAAATAGACTTTTCTATCTCTGTAGATTTGCCTGTTCTGAAAAGTCCATGTAAGAGGACTTATATAGTATTCTTTTGTATTTGGCTTATTTCACTTAGCATTGTGTTTTCAAGGTTCATCCACATTTGCAGCATGTATTAGAGCTTCGTTTCTTTTTATAGTTGAATAATACTCCATTGTGTAGATAGACTACATTTTATTTATTCATTGATCACTATGAGCGTTTGGGTTGTTTCATAGCTATTATGGCTAGTAATGCTACAAACATTCGTATGAAAGTTTGTGTGGACATGTGTTTTCATTTCTCTTGGGTATACATCTAGGAGTGGAATTGCCAAGTCCTATAGTCACTCTATGGTTACCATTTCAAGGAACTGCCAAACTGTTACCCAAGGAAGCTGCACCATTTTACATTCCCACCACTGTGCAGGAGGGCTCTGATTTCCCCACCTTCTTGCCAACACTTGTTATTGTCTGACTTTTTAGTCTAGCCATCCTAGTGGGGATGAAGTGGCATCTCCTTGTGGTTTTGATTTTTTGTTTGCCCAACAGCAAATGAGGTTAAGCATCTTTTCATGTGCTTGTTTTCATGTGTTCGGCCACAGGCACCTTCTTTAGAGAAATGTCTATTCAGATCTTTTGGCCTTTTTATGGTGAAGTTGTAAGAGCTCCATATATAGTCTAGATACTAGATTCTTATCAGATAAACCATTTATCATAATAAATGCATAATATGCTAATTAGACCAGAAAGACAAACAACCTTCCGGACATCATTCCGGTGTCCTTCCGGATGAAGTAGCTGTGGCGGGGGCCGAGGCAGAGGTGGTTAAGGGTGATCAGGCAGGCAGGCAGAGTGGTTAGGGGTGATCAGGCAGGCAGGCAAGCGGTTAGGGGAGATCAGGCAGGCAGGCAGAGTGGTTGGGGCAATCAGACAGGCAGGCAGAGGCAGTTAGGGGAAATCAGGCAGAAAGGCAGAGTAGTTAGGGGGGATCAGGCAGGTGAGTGGTTAGGGGTGATCAGGCAGGCAAGTGGTTAGGAGCCAGTAGTCCTGGATTGCCAAAGGAATGTCCGACTGCCCCCAAGGGGTCCTGGATTGCGAGAGGGTGCAGGCCAGGCGGAATGACACCCGCCCCCCCCCGTGCATAAATTTCGTGCACAGGGCCTCTAGTTTGTAAATAGTTTCTCCCAATCTGTGGGTTGTTGCTTCACTCTCTTGGTGGTGTGCTTTGAAGCACAAACATTTTTAATTTTGGTGAAGTCTAATTGTATGCTTTTTCATTGTTTACCTGTGCATCAGGTGACATATCCCAGAAAAATTATTGTAGTGTCACTAGTGGTGCTGGCTTTTATTTCTCATAGCCAGAATATTCCACAGGCCACAGGCAAACTGTCTGGCTGTCCGTTTACATACTCTGAGTAGCCCATTCAGTTCCTCTGAATAACTGGGAGAGACCCTCTGGCTCCAGGAAGGATGGTCCTGGGAGGTGGTGATGCTGCCTGCAGGGCTGAGGCAGGGCTAAGCTGCATCCAGGCCTGTGGGAAAGTGCTCTGTGATTTATTAATAATGTCTGTCCTGGCAGGAAATGAATCCTGACAACCAGAGTGCCACCCATTTGTTAGTGTCTCTTGTGACACGCTGGTTATTTGATGAGAAAAGGCTGACTTGGGACACACTGTTGCCTCATTCCCCCAGGACGTTTTGTACCCTTCCTAGCGACTGGGCCATCTGCAGGATTTTCTTCTTCTAAGAACCCTAGAACACCCATCTCTCTTACCGCTTTCACCATGCAAGACCCAGAGGCCCGGATGTGGAAACAAGTCAGAGCCCTGGCATGGCCTCTGTGCTGGGGGAACAGTGTCCCCCAAAACCCACACCCACCGGAACCTGTGAGTGTGACCTGGTTGGGAAATAGAGTTTTGCCCACGTAGTTACTTACGATGAGGTCATACTGGTGCCCTTCTCAGAGGGGACATTTGGACACAGACACACACAGAGGAGAGGCCATGTGACCACAGAGGCAGGGAGTGGAGTGATGCTGCCCCAAGCCAAGGAATGCGAAGGAGTGCCAGCAGCCCACAGGGGCTGGGAGAGGCAGAGATCTTCCCCTCGAGCCTTCAAAGGGAGCCTGGCCCTGCCCACGCTGGACCCTGCACTTCTGGCCTCCAGAACTGGGAGAGAAGTGTCTGTTGTTTGAAGCCCCCCAGCTTGTGGCACTTGGTTACAGCATCTCCGGGACCTAACACAGCTCCCGATAGTATACGTGCACCGTAGTGCTGCTGGCTGCATGAGCTGACTCCCCCGGGCGCTATGTCCTAAGCGGGGAGAGCGTAAGCTGAGTGGGCAAGCCCCTGGGGTACAGTCCCAGGCATGCCAGGCAGGGCCGGGTGTGGGCAGGGCTGCTCCTCCTGAATTCCACCCCCGTGGGGGAAAGGCTGGTCTCCATTTCCTTGGGGAGGGGGGTGCACATGCAGCACCACAGAAGGCACAGATTTTTGGTTACAGCATCTCCGGGACCTAACACAGCTCCCGATAGTATACGTGCACCGTAGTGCTGCTGGCTGCATGAGCTGACTCCCCCGGGCGCTATGTCCTAAGCGGGGAGAGCGTAAGCTGAGTGGGCAAGCCCCTGGGGTACAGTCCCAGGCATGCCAGGCAGGGCCGGGTGTGGGCAGGGCTGCTCCTCCTGAATTCCACCCCCGTGGGGGAAAGGCTGGTCTCCATTTCCTTGGGGAGGGGGGTGCACATGCAGCACCACAGAAGGACACAGATTTGTCCAAAACAGTCAGATTTATGAGAAATGGTACGCCCCTCCTTTCATCTGCTTCCCACGGGCATGAGGAAATGCTTTGCCTTCTATCTCTCTGCTCTCTTTTTATTATTCTGAAATGTTTCTGTGATTACAGCAGGTGTTGAGAAGGAGATAACTCCACCTACACACCCCACCCGCTCAGGCACATGACAGGACGGACCCTGTGTGATGCCCCGTCAGGTGAGGAGGGAGACTGTGTGCAAACAGCTCTCCAGGCCCAGCGAGCCAGGGGCTGCACAGGAGCTCCTGGGGCTGCCCTGGAGCCTCTGGCAACCAGGGCCAAGAGGGCAACCTCAGCTGGCTGTTTTCTCGGGAGGAATCCAGGGCTCGGCCCTCAGAGAGCCCCGCCTTGGACATGCAGCCACCGGGGAGCTGCGGAGGGTGGATGGGGGCCCCGTTTCATTCCAAGGCACCCAATGTTGACTGAGCACCTACACCACAGCTCCTGAAAGGGTGAGAGGAGAGGTGCCGGCAGGGCCCGGGCTGCCCTGGGACGCAGACGCAGAGGCCAAGAGGCTGGTGCCTTGGGAAGAGCATGACAGCCATAGGGCAGGGGGCTGAGCCATCCAGCCCCCCTCCCGGCTCGAGGGGCCCTGACCATGAACAGGAGTCTGCATCGAGGGGTAGGGGGCAGCACACCAGACAGAGTGGGGAGCTCGCACCACCAAGCCCAGGCTGCAGGGCCACCAAGACAGAGGAGGCCAGCAGACAGGCCACCTGACTGAGATTAGAAGTTTGGATTCTAGCCCAGCCGGCGTGGCTCAGTGGTTGAGCATCAACCTATGAACCAGGAGGTCAGGATTCGATTCCCAGTCAGAGCACATGCCCCGGTTGCAGGCTCGATGCCCAATGTGGGGCGTGCAGGAGGCAGCCGATCAATGACTCTCCTATCATTGATGTTTCTATTCCTCCCTCTCCATTCCTCTCTGAAATCAATAAAAAATATATATTTAAAAAAGAAGTTTGGATTCTGTTCTGAGGTAGGAAAAGTGCTAGGATCTGAGCTAAGGAAACCAGTCTACATTGTAAAGTGGGGGCAGCAAGCACCCAGCACTCTCGTCCGCACCTCTCCCATCCCCAGCTGACATCACTGTCCATCCCTGAGGCTCCTTCCCAGCAAGGCAGCGAGGCCATGTGGAGCTGGCACACAGGGTGGCTTCATGTGTTTCTGGATAGAGTACCTCACAGGTGGGAGGGAACCAGGCATCACTAGCCAGGTGTTAGAGCAGTGATGGCGAACCTATGACACGCGTGTCAGGTGACACGCGAACTCATTTTTTTGGTTGATTTTTCTTTGTTAAATGGCATTTAAATATATAAAATAAATATCAAAAATATACATCTTTGTTTTACTATGGTTGCAAATATCAAAAAATTTCTGTATGTGACACGGCACCAGAGTTAAGTTAGGGTTTTTCAAAATGCTGACACGCCGAGCTCAAAAGGTTCGCCATCACTGTGTTAGAGCCAGGTGTCACAGGCCAGGTGTCAGAGCAGGGCCCCTGAGCTCCCAGAGTGCCCCTCCTGTTCATGAAGCTCAGGGTGGTCCTTGAGCTTGAGGGAATGGAGAATACGGGCATTTGGAGCTGGAAGGGCCTCCAGGGAAGGGGAGTCAGACCCATGCACCAAGCACATGAAGAAACTGAGGCCCAGAGAGAGGAGCACCTGGCTCAGGGCCACACAGCTCCATGGCCTGAGCGTGGGGGAGGGGGCTATGCAGGGAGGCGCCCTGGAACACAATCTGCAGGCCTGGGCCAGAGGAGAGCCTGGCTCAGAAGCTTGTCTATAGAACACGTGTTTGCTGGCAGGATTGGCTCTGAGGGGCCATGAAGAGGGCAGGAGAAGTGGGACCCTCCAGAGAGACCAGGCCTGGGTGGGGGAGGAGGGACCCTCCAGAGAGACCAGGCCTGGGTGGGGGAGGAGAGACCCTCCAGAGAGACCAAGAGAGACCAGGCCTGGGTGTGGGAGGAGGGACCCTCCAGAGAGACCAGGCCTGGGTGTGGGAGGAGGGACCCTCCAGAGAGACCAGGCCTGGGTGTGGGAGGAGGGACCCTCCAGAGAGACCAGGCCTGGGTGTGGGAGGAGGGACCCTCCAGAGAGACCAGGCCTGGGTGTGGGAGGAGGGACCCTCCAGAGAGACCAGGCCTGGGTGTGGGAGGAGGGACCCTCCAGAGAGACCAGGCCTGGGTGTGGGAGGAGGGACCCTCCAGAGAGACCAGGCCTGGGTGTGGGAGGAGGGACCCTCCAGAGAGACCAGGCCTGGGTGTGGGAGGAGGGACCCTCCAGAGAGACCAGGCCTGGGTGTGGGAGGAGGGACCCTCCAGAGAGACCAGGCCTGGGTGTGGGAGGAGGGACCCTCCAGAGAGACCAGGCCTGGGTGTGGGAGGAGGGACCCTCCAGAGAGACCAGGCCTGGGTGTGGGAGGAGGGACCCTCCAGAGAGACCAGGCCTGGGTGTGGGAGGAGGGACCCTCCAGAGAGACCAGGCCTGGGTGTGGGAGGAGGGACCCTCCAGAGAGACCAGGCCTGGGTGTGGGAGGAGGGACCCTCCAGAGAGACCAGGCCTGGGTGTGGGAGGAGGGACCCTCCAGAGAGACCAGGCCTGGGTGTGGGAGGAGGGACCCTCCAGAGAGACCAGGCCTGGGTGTGGGAGGAGGGACCCTCCAGAGAGACCAGGCCTGGTTGGGGAGGGAGGTGGGGCCCTCCAGACAGCTAGGGGTCTGGGCTGGAGGGGCTGATGTCCAGGAGGGAGCACAGCTGCAGGGTCCTGGCTACCACCCAATGCTCCCTCTGAGTGCCCTGCCCTTTCCTCCATCCCAGAGGTTGCAAACTCTTCCTGTAAAGGGCCAAATAGTAAATCTTTTAGGCTTTGCGGGCCACATATGGTCTCTATCACTTTTTTTTTCTTCTTAACAATCTTTTAAAAATGTAAAGACCATTCCTAGCTCACAGGCCATACAAACAGGCTATGGCTGTCTCCTTTGGTTATCTTCACGGATTTTATGGAGCGCTTACCGTCTACTGGTGCATATGAGGAACCACACCCCTGACCTCCATCACGCCCCCCAATGGCCAGGGTGCTCCCCTGCAGGGAAGGTGAGCCCACACACCATGGCCTCGGATGGGAAGACAGTAGACTGAATTCTGCTCAAGGCTGTCTCCTGTGTTCGGATGGCCAGAACAGACAGGCACACGTGCTTGTGGGAGTTCAAGAGCTGAAGGGTTCCCCTCACGGTACCACCACCTCAGGGACCTAATTCCTGCACAGCAATGGTTAAAATGAGTCCTTCCTGCCTCAATCTCAACCATGGCGCAGTGACAAAGGACCTAAGACCTTCCTCCCCTAAGAGTGAGCAGAAAGTCATGGGCACACCACCGTCCCCAGACCCACATAAAGCTTACAGGGCCGAGGGAGGGAAAACGCATGGTTGCATCCAACAATGCGGAGTCAGCCTTACTCTGCACACGGGTGTGGATGTGCCGTCAGTCCATCCACGTCTGCTCATTCGCTCAGCAGACAGGCAACAGGCCCTGCGCCTGGCCCAGGAAATAGGTGTGTCTGTGCCAACCCTGGAGCCAGCTTGGTGCACACATGCAGCCACGGGGGAGGCCGGCAGCCCCAACGGCCAGGGAGGCGCCCAGGAAAGCTTCCTGGAGGAAGAGGCAAGTGGATAAGAAATGGCAAATAGAGCCCCAGTTCACTGCTCCTCCTTCAGTGAGTTCACATTCGGCAGGAAGTGGAGACCCTAGCTGGTGAGTCCTCCTTTTCTAGCGTCTGTCTGCAGGGCATTCTTGGCATCTCCTGACCACCCGGGGGGAACCCTGACTCACCAGCACCACAAGGAAGGTCACTGGCAGGGCTGGTGCTGGGATTCGGGATTCGGGGTTCTCTGTACCTCATGATGTGACCATGGATTCTTGGGGCCATTTCCAGGTCACCATTAGGGCCTCTGGCCCAGGGTGGGTGGGGAGACGTGGGCACACCTCTCACTGTCCTAGTCGCGCCTGGGCCAGCCCTCGCAGCCTCCACTGTCTCCGACAGCCAGACCCTGGGGAAACACACCGGAGAACTAAGCTGGCCAGAGAAGTGCTTTTCCTTCCTCTGAGCTTCCTGCTGCTGCGAACAAGGAAAGAGCAAGCAGATGACCCAACGCTGGGAGGTTAATGCGTTTAAGGAGGAAAATATTATTTCTTCCTAACAGGCTGAGAAGGGGGCAGCACAGGGCGAGAGCAGCTGCTTTTCTGATCTGTCCTCTTGGGGGGTTTATCCTGGGCCACCTCCAGGTTTCCTCAAATCAAGCCACCCTCCAGGCTCTGACCTAATCCCGGTTTCCTTCTGTACTGACTCACTCCTTGCCCGAGAGCAGACACCTGTATTCCACAGTGTTCTCAGCTCCCATCTGTGGAGATCATGGGGTCGGAGTGGAGCCAGGGGGCACACAGCAGAAGCAGATGCAAGATATGGCTCTGCCCTCCACAGGGAGCGGGGTGCACACCAGCCTGGAGGGCAGAGGGGTTGGCACGTGGGGCATGAGGGGCTAGAGATGGAGGGCTTCTGAGAATTGATGTGGGGCAGGGAGCTGACTTGGGGACCAAGGACATGATGGCACCATGGACAAAGGGTGACCCAAAGAGCTCCTGGCAACGTAGGGAGGCCAGGGAAGGCGTGTGACCATCTGGGGTGGGGTCAGCTCAACGTTGACATGTGGACATGAGATGGAAGGCATGTCCACTTGGAGGTGGGGCGGGGGGTGAAAGGGCTTAGAGACAGGGGCTCAGGTGAAGGAGGGCAGTAGCCCTGATAACGCACGGGCTTGCCCTCAGAGTCCGGGATTGAGGGGCTCTTGAGCAGCAATATTTAAGAGGCAGGGGAAGGGAAAGACCTGAAACAGGAGGCAAGAAGGAAGGGGAGAGGGAGAGCAGGGCTGGAGGGGGTGCAGGAGGAAGGGAGAGGGGCTCCTGCGCAGGACCCCTCATCCCACCTGGCACCTCCCCCCCTCCCAGAGTGAGTGTTTATTTCTTCTAATGTGGGACGAGTGTCCGGTGCTGCCATGTAATGATGGCACCATCCACAATGCTGCAGCCCTGCCCAGCCGCTGTCCTCAGACACGCGTGGGCAGGGTAGGAGCCCCCCACCCTTGCTCACCTGGAGAGGCAGTGAGGTCGGGGGCAGACAGACCCAAGTCCCCACCCCACTCCAAGGCCTGGCAGACCAGCAGGCAACTCTCGCAGCTCCTCGCTGCCCAGTGGTAGGACAACACTGTCCAGGCATCAAAAACACAGCAAGTCAGAGAAACCGTCATAACCCAGATCAGCCTGGGAGACATGGCGACTAAATATACATGGCATCTTAGATGGGATCCTGAGACAGAGAAAGGGCATTAGGGACAAACAGGAAACCTGAATGAAGTAGTGAGTCAGTGTTGGTGTCTTTGTTGTGACAACTGTGTCAAACTATGGTAAGATGTGAACAATCAGAAGATGGCGTGAGGAGTGTACAGAAACAGTCGTCTAACCTTGCAACTCTCGATAAATCCCAAACTATTCCAAAGTGTAAGGCTCATTTAAGGGCCAGGACTTGGCCCAGCTGGCGTGGCTCAGTGATTGAGCGTCGACCTATGAACCAGGAGATCACGGTTCAATTCCTGGTCAGGGCACATACCCGGGTTTTGGGCTCGATCCCCAGTGTGGGGCGTGCAAGAGGCAGCCAATCAATGATTCTCTCTCATCATGGACGTTTCTGTCTCTTTATCCCTCTCCCTTCCTCTCTGAAATCAATATAAATATATTTCTATTAAAAAATTTTTAAAAAGAGCCAGGGCCTAGGTTAGAGTGTCTGGCCCACAGGCAGGGGCGAGCTGCCCGGGCTCAGGGAGGGAGCAGTGCGTTGAGGGATACACTGGACCTGGGAGCCGGACAGCTGGCTGTGCACGGGCTCTGCCTCTTGCCATCATGTGCCCTCAGGCAGTACCCACACCCTCTCTGAGCCTCTGTGACCACAGCACATAAGGAAAGTGGGCATGGCTCTCCACAAGGCCGTGATGGATCTGGGGTGCATAGAAGGTCCCCCCAAAGCGTCTGGGTTCCAAGGAGGGGCTACCTGAGATCTCAAATTGGCCTTTATGGTGGCAAGGTTGGGCTGGAGCTTGGGCTTCCTCTTAAACCACCTCCCCTGGCACTCACACCTCACCCCCAGGACCCTAGGCAGGCTCAGTGCCCTGGGTACCACCTTCTCCGGTCACCCTGCCTCCATCACCCAAAATCTGGGATTTCCTAGAACAGCCCAGATTTTGCACATGTGCTGCTACATCCTGAGAGGATAGTCATGTCTATCAGAACAGTTGCCGTGACTTTGGGTTCAGCCAGCAAGGCCCCAGAGTCCTGCATCGAGGTTCTAGAAGGATCTAAGAACATCCATCTTCCTTGTCACCTGACCTACAGGTGACAAGACTGAGGTGGGGGGTGAACTGACGCCAAGGTCACAGAGCAAACTGGTTGTAGACCCTGAGGTGGCCAGTGAGTCACCCAGGCAGTCGGACAGCAGGCTGACCCACCCCCACACAGCTCCATCCACCAGAACTCTGGGGGACACCCGGGACGTCCTGTGTCTGTGCTGCCCCACAGCAGCCACCAGTCACACTTTGAGCACTTGAAAGGTGGCCAGTGTGAAGAACTAAATTTGTAGTTTTATCTAATTTAATTCATTAAATTTAAATAGCCACAGGAAGCTAATGGCCACCCTACTGGACAGTGCAGATGCAATGGCTAAACACAAGCACTTTGGGAACATGGACATGGGCTCAGACTCCAGCTCCACCACTTTCTACCTGTGTTGCCTTGAGCAGATCATATCATCAGTCTGAGCCTGTTGCCTTGTCTCAATGGGGGAAATATCCATGCCAACCTCATAGCATCCTATATAATAAAAGGCTAATATGCAAATCAACTGAACTCCAGAACAACCGGTCGCTATAATGCACACTGACCACCAGGGGGCAGACGCTCAATGCCCCTCCCCGAGAGGGAGGCAACTGGTGGCAGTCAGGGGGCAGGGCCGGCCGGCGGTCGGCGCCAGGCTGGCAGATGCCAGCGGGGCCCCAAATCACCCCACCTGCTGGTCGCCCCACAGATGGTTTTGATCGCCTGCCAGGCCTAGGGACCCTACCCTATATATTGGGAACAGTCTCTTGGATTTAAAAATTAAAAGCTGGCAAGGCTACTCTAACACTGAAAAAACAGGATGATACAGCGATGACATGCATCGACTCTGGCTTGCACATTTTGTGGTCAGCCCTGATTCTGACACTTATAACTGTGTGACAAAGCCAATTACTTAACTTCTCTCTGCTTCAGTTTTTCCACCCATAAGATGGGGAAAATGATATTAATGCCTCAGAAGGATCATGTTATGTACTACTTTTTATAATCAGGGCAAAACAATGTAGCTGCCCATACAACAGCAAGATGCCTTTCACCTGTATGAAAAGTATGGTCACTGGTGCATGCAGTGTCCCGGATTGCAAGAGGGATGTCCAACTGCCGGTTTAGGCCCGACATCCCCCGAGGGGTCCTGGATTGTGAGAGAGTGCAGGCTGGGCTGAGGGACCCCTCCCCCCTGCCCCCATGCACAAATTTCGTGCACAGGGCCTCTAGTTATTATTATAAAGTTGGTGCTAGTTTGGGGACAATGGGGGACTAGGAGTGAGGAGACCTGAGTTAGGGCCCCCTCAGTGGTTACTTAATATGTAACTTGGGCACACGACTCTCCTTGGCCTCTGGACCCTGTTGTAAAATGAGGGAGTCACCCAGGCAGCTCCTTAGGACCCTCTCCAGGCTGACATTTCAGAATTCAAGTTCAGTTCTGGGCAGGCTATACCTGCCCTCCCTCGCCCCCATGGGGTCCTCTTCAGAGCCAGTTGGAGGCACAGTCCCAGAGAACCTCAGGGCTGCAGAGCAGCTAAGGGTCACTTTCCAAGAGGCTCACTGGAACGTTGGCCCGGGTTCTTCCCATGCTGATGAAACTCCTGAGGCCTGGAAAGAAGGCAGATTTTGCGAGCTTTCTAGCAGGGAATACACGGCCAGCACACCCACCGGGCCTGGTGGCCAGTTCACAGACCGCGGCCTCTGCAGGCTGTGGAGTGACCTGGCTACACAGCTCCTGACTTTGCTTTTGTTCACCTGGCCTGCCTTTCTCATCATGGCTGGTCGCTCTGCTCTAACCTCACTGTAACCGCCTGGCAGCATGGGGGCCTGGAAGGGCCAGAGGAAAATGGCTCCTTCTCTTCCCGTGATTCCTGGACCAGGCGGGCGTGTGAAAGGCGGACTTTGGAACAGGCCACAGTGTGAGCACTTCGCTCAGATTTCTGGCTACAGTGCTGAACTTAGCAGCCGAGAGCATTAAAAAGAATTTTTATTCCATTTCTACTCTTTCTTTGTTGGTGCCCAGATGACATCTCTGGGGGGGTGGGGGTAGGGGGTCTGGCTCTGTCCCAGGCACATTTCTCCAGATGGCTCTCCACCCCTGTTCCCGCCAGCGAAGGAGCTGGACAGGGCGAAGCTGGCCTCTGGTCCGTGCACTTCACGGGAGCCTCTGGTAATGGGAGCCGTGGACTGAGGGGTCAGCCACCCTTGTCTGCTGGTCTTGCGCCCCTGGCTGGGTTCTCTGGGAAATTTCACGTCTACTTGCCAGGAGCTCCTCTGCCGGACCCTGGCCTGAGCCCTTCACACAATGTCACCTCAAAGTCACAGGACAAACCCTGGAGGCAGGAACTGGAGTCCCTACTTTTAAGAAGAAATTTTAAGAAGACAAACGACCTTGCCCACTTCACTGTCACCTCTGGGGCTCTCCACTCTCTTGCACTTCTCTCGGCTTAAGTCCCCTCCACCCCACGCCGCCCTCCATCCCGGCCTCCAGGACCAGTGGCTTTGTTCGGGTCCCCCAGGAAGTGATGGGACTGGTCCTGCCAGGGGTTTACGGGGAGAGACCTGGAGAGGGGCGAGCCTCCAGTCATTCGGGTCTAACCCCCGAGGGAGGGAGGGAAAGAGCAGTGGGCGGAGGCCCTCAGACCCCCATGCCCTTCCCAGAGAGACCCACCAGCTGCTGCGCCCTGATCCCAGAGGCCCTCTGGCCCTGCCTCCCGGCTGTGGGCCCAGAGCAGACCGTCAGCCTCTCTGACCCCAGTTTCCATCACTTCACTCGGAAAGATCTGAAGGTGCGGCGGCGCTGCAGGCCAGCGTGGCTGCGGCCAGAAGGCAGCGGGAGCTTCCAGCAATCTGGAAAGAGAAGCGAGCCAGCCACTCACCTCGTTCTTGCCAACATCTTGATTCCAGATACACAGCCAGTCAGCCGCACACGTCCCCATTGGACAGATAAGAAAACTGAGGCTGACAGACAGGACCAAGTTTCACAGTGAAAGAACTGCATGAAGGCCTGCTGGGTAGCTGCACCCACACACATGCTACACGTGCACGTGTGTTACATTCATACACACGCTAAACACACACTACACATAGTGTGCATGTATGCCATGTGCATGTGTGGTACATGTGTGCATGGCATGCACGTGTGCTACACATGCTGCATGCACATGTCGCGCATGCATGCTCATATGCAAATGCAACCTGCACATGTGTGCTGCATAGCACACATGTTACATGCAAGCACACATGCAGCACACCTCCACTTTTCATGCCCCAGGACACCCCCATCACAGAAGTCACCAGGATGCCCTCTCAGCAGCCAGCCTCACCATAGCAAACCCCATATTCCAGATGTTTCCCTCCCATTGCCCCCACCTCAGGGGCTGATGGTATAAACACAGAGCTGCTTTAGTTACTGAAGGAAAAGTACTTTCCACATTTAAAGAGAAGACAGAACAATGGCCTCTCTAAATCTGACTCTGCAAACATTGTTGCCAAGGGTGGCCCCTCTGCTAGTTCCCCCTCCCCCGGGGGTGGCTGGCCCTGCCCACCTTCCCCACATTTCCTCCTGTCGCCCTTTCCTCAGCCTGTGAGCATCTGGGCAGGACCCAGCATGGGTCCCAGCACGCCATCACGTCCCCAGGACAGCCGGCCCTCGGCCCAGGGCACTCTCAGCCCAGGGCTCAGCCCTCAGCTGGCCACTCACCAGAGGCTACTGGACAGCTCACCTCACCTCACCTCTCTGAACCTCAGTTTCCCTCCTGTGAAATGCCCACTTGAGAGGCCGAGCAGCCTGAGTTCAAGCCCAGCAGCGCCAAGGACATCCGGGCCCTAATTCTGGAGCCTGTGTGTGTGTGACCTCACATGGCAAAGGGACTTTGCACCTGTGATTGGGGCGAGGACCTGGATTATCCACCCAGGTGGGCCCAAGGTCATCACAGGGTCCAGTCGGAATGACACAAGGCCACCAGCCAAGGCCAGCGGTGCCTTTAGAAGCTGGAAAGGACAAAGGAACAGACTCTCCCTGGAGCCTCCAGGAGGAACCAGCCCTGTGACACCTAGGCATTAGTCAAGTCAGCGAGACTGAGTCTGGACTTCCGACTTCCAGAACCGCCCCAATAAATGCATGGTTTTTAGCCACCTCTGTGGTGATTTGTCACAGCCCCATAGGAGCCCCTGCCGTGGCTGTGTGACCTTGGACATGTGAGGTGACCTCGCTGGGCCTGGTTTCCTTGACATCAGTGGGAAGGCACCGTCTGGCCTCATGGCGGTGGGATTCGGCAAGGCCATTGCCTGGGGCACTGGGAGAGGAGACAGCACTGGTCAGCATAGCTTCTCCCAGGTTTCCCACACACACTGGCATGGGGTGCCCTGGAAAACGTGGCACAACGGAAAGGGGGCCCTCCCTGCTGATGGCCCCGGACGCCTGCTAACATGTCACTGTGCTGCTCTGGGCCTCAGCTGCCCACTCCGTACAGCAAGGCAATGGAGATGATAACTTCCCCAGACCGCTCCCTGCCTCGCAGGCTCACTTGGCTTCCTCCCTGGGCTTTAGGGGTTTGTTGTCAAGAAAACGTAAATCAAAGGAGGAGGCCTCAGAAGAGCCTGCCTGCAAGGGGCTGCGCCCCAGATGGTGGCTGTGATGTTCTGGTTTTCCCTGAGAAAGCCCAGGCCCTGCTGATGCCAGGTCACCGTTTACAGATCCCAGCAGGCTTCTTTGGGCAGAAGTCAGCCCGTGGGGGAGCCGCCGCCCACGCAGCACCATCCAGCTGGCCGGAGATGAGGGGGGCTGTCGGGGTTCTTCCACCAGGAAACTGGGGGTCCATCCAGCCCAGAGGTCCCAGCCCACCACCCACACTCACCCCTCATGCTTGTCTGTGTGGGTGAAGTGACTCTTACTCTAACGTCTGATTTTGACAAACCTGGATCATTCAAGGGATAATGGGGGAGGAAAAGTGGCACATCACATTGGAATATAACTCAGCCATCAAGAGGAGTGAAGCTCTGACATAGGCTGCAACATGGATGAGCCTCAAAAACCTTGTGCAAAGCCCAAAAAGCCAGTCATGAAAGGCTACATATTATGTTATTCCATTTATCCAAAACAGGCAAATCCATAGAAGCAGAGAGTAAATTAGTGGTTGCCAGGGGCTGTGGGGTGGCGTAGATTAGGGGTAACTGCTAATGGGTTCAGGGTTTACTCTTATAGTGATAAAAAGATGTTCTGGACCTAGATAGAGGTAATGATTACACCTTGTAAATGTACCTAATGCCACTGAAGTGCACTTAAAACAGTTATAATAGCCCTGGCCAGTGTTCTCAGTGGTTAGAGCATCAGCCCACGCACCAAAGGGTCACAGTAAGGGCATGTACCTGGGTTGCAGGTTCAGTCCCCAGCCCCAGTCGGAGTGCATGCAGGAGGTAATCAATCTCTCTCTCTCTCTCTCTCTCTCTCTCTCTCTCTCAGAGCTCCCCCTCCCTCCGTTCTACTCTCTATAAAAGTCAATGGAAAAAATATCTTCAGGTGAGGATTAACAAAAAAAAATAAAAATATATAAAATAAAATGGTCATAATAGGAATTTTTATGACTGTGTATTTAACTGCAATAACAAAGCTCATGCAAACCTTGAGAAATGACAAATTAAAATCATATAACTCTAGCAACCAATCTTTAAAAAACTATTTTTAATTTTAAAAAAAGTAACTGGGTCGTCACCCTTTGGAGGTACTGCAGAACCAAAGAGACATGTTCTCATCACTTGCTGAGTGCCAGGCATGGCGCACCCATTCAAACAGGCATGGCAGGGCCAAGCACACCAGGCTGTGGGTAAGCTCCTTAGGCATCCAGCCTCAGTGTCCTCGTGCGTGCCATAGGGACGGGCACAGGGCCGGTTTCACAGTCTTTGGGAAGGTTAGGTGATAGGCATGTTGGTAACGAGCTGCCCTGAATGGAGCCGCCACGGGGATGAGCGCATCACCTCCCCAGCCGTAGCAGCCACCTCCCCGAGGGTCTCGGCCCCCTCCTCCTTTCTTCCTGGGCATCTCCGGGTCACGGGCAGATGTCCATATCTGGCTGCCCCTGGCCTCCCAGACCTCATGACCACCCAGCTCCATGGAATGTAGCTGACCCACGGGCACTGCTCTCCTGCAACCAAGTGCATCGACTCCTCTGGGCTCTTGCCCACTGCAGGTTCCCACCAGTGAGGTGCCTGGGTGCTGGTGGCTGAGTGCCAGCCCCACCCAGGAAAGTTAGACTGATGCTGCTTGTCAAGCCTCAGGATCTGAGGGCTGCCAAGCCCAGCAACCCTCCGACAGGGTGAAGGAGCTGGTGAGGGAGAGACAGGCTTCGGGCCAGGCAACCTGAGGCAGCGCAGTTGGAGGGCATTCTGCCAAGCAGCTGAACTTTCAGAGAACCTTGGGAGAGGATGGGAATGGCCGGGAAATGCCAGGTTCCTTAACAACAGTCAGGCTGACTGTGTACATGCCCAAGGTCCCAAATCTCACACACAGAGAGCTTTCGGGAGCCCCAGGTCTGCTCATTCAGACCACAACCCAGGAGTGCCACCGGCAGCCTGTGACTGTGCCCAAGGAGACCCATGACTGGGCACTCAGTGAGCCAGCCCCATCTCACTCACCCTCAGTCCCCCCACTGGTCTCCTTCGTGTTGCTCAAAGCCACCAGCGGGTTCCTGCCTCAGGGCCTTTGCATAGGCTGTGCCCTCCACAAGGTTCACACTCTCCTTTCACTCCTCAGCAAAAGGTTGCCTTCTCTGAGAGGACTTCCCTGCCCACCCTGCCTAAAGCAGCCCCCTCCCCCAGCCGCTCTGCCTCCGCCTCATCTTTCTTTGAAGCACTTACCACCTGTAGTGGGCTGGACAGTGTGCTCCAAAAATTCATGTCCACCCAGAACCTGTGAATGTGACCTTATTGGGAAATAGGTTTTGCAAATGCAATGAATTAAGGATCAAAATGAGGTCATATTGGATGAGGGTGGCCCTAAATCCAATGACTGTGTCCTTCAGAAGAGGAAGAACTCAGACATGAGGGAACACGGCCAGGGAGTGGTGCTGCTGCAAGCGTAGGAACACCTGAGCCCTCGGGAGCTGGAAGAGGCAGGAAGGACCCTCCCCCAGAGCCTTTGGAGAGAGTGAAGCCCTATTCATACCTTGATTTGGGCCTCTGAAACTGTGCGAGAATAAATTTGTTGTTTTAAGCCGCAGCAGCACGGAGAACTAACGCACCACCTGAGCGGTGCCAGGCCCACCTGCCTGACCCTCCCCCTTCTGGAATATAAGGACACCTCACCTCACATATTTACCTTTTTTTGTGGGGGGAGCAAATCTACTCTCTCAGCCACTTTAATGTACTGTGATACGGCACTGATAACTCTAGTCACCATGCTGTACATTAGATCCCCAGGATTACCTATTCGTCTTATAACTGGACGTTCCTACCTTTTGACCAACATCTCCCCTTTTTCCCACCATTCAACTGCTCCTATGAGTTTGACTTTTTCAGATCCCACATATAAGTGAGATCACACAGCACTTGTCCTTCTGTGTCTGACTTATTTAACTTAGCAGAATGCTCTCCAGGTTGATTCGGGTAGGATGACAGCAAATGGCAGGAATTCCTTCTTTTCATGGCTGAATTATATATACATATATATGTATATGAATTAATAAATATATTCATTTATATTACATTTCTTTATCTATTCATTCATCCATGGACACATCCCATGTCTATGAATAACGCTGCAGTGAACCTGGGGGTACAGATATCTCTTCAATGTCCTAATTTCATTTCCATCTATATATATAAAAGCCTAAGTGACCATTATGACTGGCCAACTGGCTGGTAGCTATGACGCACACTGACCACCAGGGGGCAGACGCTCAATGCAGGAGCTGCCCCCGGTGGTCAGTGTGCTCCCACAGCCAACCTCCCATGACCGGCCAACTTACTGTGGTCCCTTCCCACCCCCTCCCCCACCCCCCCGGCAGGCAGGCCCAATTGGCCCTGATCCGGACTGGGCAAGACAGCCCCAATCAGCCCCTATCACTGGCCAGGCCAAGGGACCACACCCATGCATGAATTCGTGCACCGGGCCTCTAGTTGAATATATACCTAGAGGTGGGATTGCTAGATTATATGGTAGTTCTATTTTTAATTTTTTAAGGAACCTCATATAACTCTAGCAACCAATCTTTAAAAAACTATTTTTAATTAAAAGAATAACTGGGTCATTACCCTTTGGAGATTTCCACTGTTTTCCATAGTGGAAGCACAAATTTACATTCCCACCAACAATGTACCAGGGTTCTCTTTTCTTCACATCCTCACCAACTCTTGTTATTTCTTGTCTTCTTGATGATTGCCATTCTAACGGGGTGTGGAGCTAGCTCATTGTGGTTTTGATTTGCATTCCCCTGATGATTAGTGATGTTGAGCATCTTTTCATGTGCCTTTTGACCATATGTATGTCTTCTTTGGGAAAATGAATATTCAGGTACTTTGTCCATTTTTTAATCAGGTTATTTGGGGGTCTTTTGCTACTGGGTTGTATGAGTCCTTTCATATTTTGGATATTAACCCCATATCAGAGATCTGATTTGCAAATATTCTCTCCCATTCTGAAGTTTGCCTTTTTATTTTGTCAGTTGTTTCCTTTGTTGTGCAGAAGCTTTTTAGTTGAATGTGGTATAACTTGTTTATTTTAGCTTCTGTTGCCTGTGCTTTTGATATCAGCTCTAAAAAGTCATTGCCAAGACTAACTAAGTCAAGGAGATTTTCCCCTATGTTTTCTTCTAGAATTTTTAGGGTTTCATGTCTTACATTTAAGCCTTTCACATTTTGAGTTGGTTTTTGTGTATAGTGTAAGATAAGGCTCAAATTTCATTCTTTTGTATGTTGATATCCAGTTTTTCCAACACCATTTACTGAAGAGACTGTCCTTTCTCCATCATGTGGTCTTAGTGCCTTTGTGAAAAATTAATTGACCATATGTATATGGATTTATTTCTGGGCTTTCTATTCTGTTCCATTGATGTATGTGTCTGTTTGTATGCCAGTACCATACTGTTTTGATTACTAAAGCTTTGTAATCTAGTTTGAAATCAAGATGTGTGATACCTCCAGTTTTGTTCTTTCTCAAGGTTTCTTTGGATTTGGGGTCTTTTGTGATTCCATACAAATTTTAGGATTTTTTTTATTTCTTTAAAAAAAAGTGCCATTGGAATTTTGCTAGGGATTTCATTGAACCTGTAGATTGCTTTGAATAGTACAGGCATTTTAACAATATCAATGTTTCCAATCCATGTTTACAAGAATCTTCCCAACTATCTGTGTCTTCTTCAATTTCCTTCATTAGTGCTTTATACTTTTCAGTTTATAGACCTTTAACCTCTTTGGTTAAATTTATTCTTAAGCAGCTTATTCTTTTGGGTGCTATTATAAATGGTATTATTTCATAATATAGTTTCCAATTTATTGATTTTTTCACCTCCTTAGTTAAATTTCTTTCTAAGCAGTTCATTCTTTCTGGTGCTATTATAAATGGGATTGTTTCATAATTTCTTTTCAGATAGTTGGTTGTTAGTATATAAAAATGCAACTGATATTTGTATGTTGACTTTGTATCCTGCAACTTTACTGAATTAATTTATTAGTTCTAACAGGTTTTTTTGGTGGAATCTTTAGAATTTTCTATATACAAGATCATATCATTTGTACATAGAGACCATTTTACTTCTCTTCAAATTGTAATGACTTTTATTTCTTTTTCTTGCCTAATTTTTATCATGAAAGGATGTTAAATTTTTGTCAGGTGCTTTTTCTGCATCTATTGAGAAGATCATATGATTTTTATACTTCATTCTGTTAGTGTGGTCTATTATGTTGATTGACTTGAGTATATTGAGCAATCCTTGCATCTCAGGGACGAATCCCACTTGATCATAGTGTATAATCCTTTTAATGTGTCTTTAATTTGGTTTTTTAGTATTTGGTTGAGGATTTTTAATCTATATTCATCAAGGATATTGATCTGTAGTTTTCTCTTCAGATAGTGTCCTTGTCTGGTTTTAGTATGAGGATAATATGGCCTCATAGAATGAGTTTGGGTGTGTTTCCTCTTTAATTTTGTGGAATAGTTTAGAAGAATTGATATTAAATTATTCTTTAAATGTTTGGTAGAATTCACAGTGAAGTCATCTGGTCCTGGGCTTTTCTGTGTTGAGAGGTATTTTTGTTAATGTTTAATCTCCTTACTCATTATTGATCTGTTTAGATTTTTTATTTCTTCATGATCTAGTCATAGTTGATTATGTTTCCAGGAATTTGTCCATTTCTTCTAGGTTATCAAATTTGTAGGCATGTAATTGTTCATAGTGTTGTTTATGATCTCTTGTATTTCAGTAGTATCACTTGTAATGTCTCCTCTTTCATTTCTGATTTTATTTATTTGCGTCCTTTCTCTTTCTTCTTAGTCAGGCTAAAGGTTGGTCAATTTTGTTTATCTCGCCTAATAATCAACTCTTAGATTTGTTGATCTTTTCTGTTGTCTTTCTAATCTCTATTTTGTTCATTTCTGCTCTGATCTTTGTTATTTCCTTCCTCCTGAACGTTTTTTTAGCACTTCAAGAACAATGCTTAGCACACAGTAGACACCCAATAAACAGTTGTGGATTTAATTGTTGAATGAATGGATTGAATGAATGAATCAAAAATCAAGGCAGCTCCTTGTGATATCCCCCCTGAACCCAAGTTCTCTTCTATGGGAAGAAATGGGCCCTTGGGAAGACAATGGCAGGAATTCAGAGGGAAATGGTGAGAATCCAGAGCTCTGCAGAGGACAAAGGCCTGCCAGTGTCTGAATCCACATCCATAGCTCCCGTGGGGCAAAGGTGAAATGAGGGGTGGTGCCTCATGTTCTGGGGACAGGTGCTATCTCCCCCTTCCCAGCAGCTCTCTAGAGCCCAGGATGCAGTCTGAAGCAGAGATGTTGGTGTGAACAAAGACTGAAGGCGTTGGCAGTCTGCACAGTGGTTATGAGTTCCGTCTCTAGAGTCAGAAGGAGCCAGATCAAGTCCTTTTGCCATTTACCAGCCTTGTAACCTCAGGCAAGCCATGCGAGCCACCCACACCTGGGTTTCCCTCTTCAGATAGGGATAATGAAGCCTTGAGAGCACTGTTTTGAGGATTAAGTAAGAAGATGTATGTGGAAGGGCTTTGCACCATGCCCGGCTCATTGGCACAAATGAAATAGCAACTATTTATTATCACGCACTAATTTATCTAAACCCTCCTTGAATTTAATTTCTATTTTCAGCCTAAATGGCCTCCCAAGGGGACCAGATTCCCCAAGCTTCCGAGCAGCCCATTAAACAGTGCTTCCTTTTATGTGTCCTAGAACCACCTCTGTTGGCTTCAAAGGGGACCTCTTAGTTCTAATATTCCTGGATTTGATGGGCAGCTGAGATCAAAGTGGTGTGTGCCAGGGAAGAGCTGGAGATGAGTCAAGTTCGGGTGGTCCCAAGCGGAGGGCACCCAGGAGCTGGAGAGACTTCCCCGTGCTCAGTTCCAGCCCTGCTTATCTCCTCTGGGCTCATATCTCCCCTGACTGATATGCAGGGAATGTGGACATGCAGCCCTGTTTCCCACAGGTCTCAGGTGTGCCAAGGGCAGTTGGGGGCACAGGACGCTGGGCAGAACTAGATGCTGGGTCCACCTCGGCCCATAGGGTGAGCTGCTGAACACTCAACCTCACTAAGCCTCAGTTTCTCAGCTCTAAAATGGAACCATGGCCCTGGCCAGTTTGTCTCAGTGGATAGAGTGTTGGCCTGTGGACTGAAGGGTCCCGGGTTTGATTCCAGTCAAGGGCTCATGCCTGGGTTGCGGGCTCAATCCCCAGTGGGGGACATGCAGGAGGCAGCCAATCAATGATTCTCTCTCATCATTGATGTTTCTATCTCTCTCTCTCTCTCTCTTCCTCTCTGAAATCAATAAAAATATTTTAAAAATAAATAAATAATAAAATGGGACCACGACAGCTCCTTCATGGAATCCACGGGACAGACCTCTGAACACCCACAGACGGTAGCTCTGGAGAGCGATCTGATGTGTCGCTCTGACTTCGCAGTATGACCCTGAGTAACCTCCTAACCTGCCTGGGCTTGGCTTCTGGGCTGCACTGAATCTGAATGTGTTTTCCTCACAGTAGCATCGGGCTCTCGTGGACAAAGCAGCGACACGTTCATGAACGCATTGGTCTGGTACTGGCCTGGGGGACTGAGCTGAGGAACATAAGGAAATAGTGTCAGTGACTTTGGTTCGCACACTCTCAGTGGTAGCTGCCAGCAGCCTGCAAAAAAGAGCCTGCCTGTCCAGCCCCCAGCCTGCAAGGTGGGTCTACCACAGGGTAGGGGCCCAGAGGCCAGGCCCCTGATCACAAAAGTGGTCCTCGGGTTGTCCAGCTGCAGGTGAGTGGATGGGCATTTCCAGAACCTGTAGGAGGCCCGAGGAGGACTGAAATAGGCCTGCCCTTGAAGGATGCAGAGTCATGTGGAGAAGAGAGGCCGCCGGGCACCCCCTCTGCAGCCTGGTGATCGCCCAGCAGAGCCACAACCAGGTGCCATAGGCCCTATCAGGAGGGGACGCCAGAGGTGTTGGGACCAGCCCAGAGGGCATGGGATTCCCCAGGGAGGATGAGAGGGGGCTTTGGACGGCAGACATGCCCTCACCAGCTGATTCTCAGCGGGTCGGCCTCTAGGGCAGGCACCATCAGCCTGTGCCTGTGGGCCCCATACAAAGGCTGGCGAAGCAGGAGCGCAGGAAAAGGATTCGGCCTTGTAGGGTCTCCCTGGTCATCCCAGGCATGGCCACATGGCCTGGGCTTCTCCCAGATGGAGAGTGCCTGCAGGCTGGGACCACTGATCCTCATAACCTCTTTCAAATGTCAGCCAAATGGACTGCCAAGCCCTCCACCTCTCCATTTTATATCTCTGTGTCTTCATGAAAATCAGATCCATATGCTTGGTTCCCTCGCACAACCCAGCTCATGGCTTTGAGAGGCTTCTCCTATGGCACAGGCGTCCTTGAGGCCCCGAGTGCCATACCTACCAGTCTACAGGGGTCGGGAAAGGGAGCCATGGCTCTGAGGTCAGCGTGGAGGGGTTGGGGTCAAAGGCTCCGGGGTTAAATCTCCCAGCTCTACGTGACCTTGTGTGTTTTACACTCTCTGAGTCTCAGTGGGCTTCTGGGAAAAGGGTTCAATAAGGGAGCCTCTGCCCATGGGAAGAGCTGCTCCTGATTGTCAGTAGGTGTGTGTGTAAACCTGTGTGTGCTGGTGTGACCTCTGTGTGTAAACCTGTGTGTGCTGGTGTGCATGTATCTGTGTATGCCTGTGTGGTGGTGTGTGTGTACTTTTGTGTGTTGGTGTGTACCTGTGTGTGTACTTGTGTGTGCTAAGATGTGTGTATCTGTGTGTATACCTTTGTGTGCTGGTGTGTGTGTGTGCCTTTGTGTGTTGGTGTATGCCTGTGTATCTGTGTGTGCTACTGTGTGTGCAAGTGTGTGTTGGTGTGTACCTGTGTATCTGTGTGTGCTGGTGTGTGTGCAAGTGTGTTAGTGTGTACCTGTGTGCATACCTATGTATGCTGGTGGGTGTGTTAGTGTGTACCTGTGTGTGCTGCTGAGTACCTGTGTATGTATCTGTGTGCTGGTGTGTGTGCACCCCTGGTGTATTGGTGTGTACCTGTGTACGTATACACACAATTATTCTTGTCATTGTCATCATTTCCTGCCAGCTGCCAATGGATCCAGATCAGAATTTTCTGGAGTGGCCAGATAAGGAGTGGCAGGTAAATGAAGAAAGCAACATGGTGGAAGGGCACTGCCCCATCCTCTGTGGCCTCAAGACCCTGACCCAGCCCCCACATGCAGCAGCCAGTCCTGGGACAGCCAGGCAGACCCCCATTTCCACTGTCAGCCTGGAAGCTCCTCAGGGCAGGAGCCACGTGCAGTGAGAGATGGAGCAGGATGCACCAGGCCAGGCTCGGTGGGTTTTTGCTGAATTTTGTTTTCTTGTAACAGATGTGCAAGCTTGGGCAAGCACAGAGAAAGTTCTGGGAGCTTAGTTTTTTCTGCTGTGAAATGGGCATGGAGTTGTGGTTGTTCTCAAGTGTCTCCCTCCCTACTTGCTGTCTCCTCCGGCAGCCTCTCTTGGGCTCAGTTTTCTCACCTGCAAGATGGGCATGACAACCCCACCTCAGCAGTTGTGAAGACCAGGGGTCAAAGGGGTTTTCAAAGCCACCGGAGGCAGGATTGCTGCCATTGCAGCCTGACCACCATCTTCTCCTCCCTCACCTGCAGGTAGGCACCCAATCGTTGAGTCTTTGGAAAATGGCCTCCAAAGGGCACCAGAAGATTTAGGTCCTCGTCTGAGCCCAGCCCTAACCTCGGAGCCCCTTCCTGTCCCATGGCCTTGGAGGCATTAGGGGGGAGGCAGACGTTGACCCTGAGGCCTTTCGTAGTCTCAGTGTCTGGGGTGAGCTGGCTCCACTTGGAGTGCAGGGAGGGGCTGGGCTTGGGGCGGTAGCCCAGACGGTAAAGAAACGGGTGGATTTGGTTTGAGTTAGTTACAACTCAGCTGAAAAGCACGCCAAGTCTATTTCGAGGCTGTGCGGAGTTATTTCCCATCCACATTTATGGGAGATCATGATTCAATTAATGCTTTTGTTGCTCGTGCAATGAAAAAAATGTGCAGCGTGCTTTAAATGTTTCCCAAACTGTGTTAGTTATTAAGTGAGTGACTCAGGCCAGGAGGTGTAGACAAGGGAGGCAGGAGGGAGCGGGTGGGGAGGACCCAGTATGGACCGGAGCAGATGGGCGGAAATGAGAAGCTGCTCTCCCACCAAATCTCCTTCATCACCCCCTCGGGGCTGCTCAGAGCAGCAGATTTTGCCCCAACGTTCATTTGGCCCAGGAGGAAACAGAGACAGGGAGGGGAGGAGGAGCCTGCATGTACATGTGGAGAGTTGGGGCCAACTGAGGTCTGCCTTCCCCAGGCTCCTTGCAGGGATTCCATCCCAATGGGCTGCCTGAGGGGCCACCTCCTCCTGCAACCGTAGTGCATGATGTCAGCCCAGGAAGAACAGAAGGGGTGTTGTGAAGAGGCCCAGCTAAGTAAACAGACTAGGCGTGGACTCCCCAGTGCCCAGGGTCCCAGACCTCTGACCCCAGGACCCCACCAGCTGGAAGGTCCCTGCACAGGGAGGGACTGGCCTTCCTGCCCAGCCTCTCAGGCTGCCTCTGGGCCATGAAGTGAGCACATGTCCTATAGGAATATCGTAGAATAGTTTATATACAAAATAACTCAAATGTTTACAAAGTGAACCCACACACCCACATAATATCACCAAGATCCAGATACTCCAGCCCCTGGGATCCTCCCCGCCAGGACCTCCCAAAGGTACCCACTCGTTGCCAGCATCTGCCCTCCATCACCAGAGGTCAGGCTCACGAGTTTGAATGTTACATACATGAGATCATTCAGAATGTATTCTTTTGTGTGTGGCTGTTTTCCCCCCACCAACATTATGTCTTAACATCAGGAGATCCATCCACATCTTGAGTGTATCATATCCATTGTGTGAGGGTACCACATTTCATCATCCATCTGCCATTGGTGAAGATTCGGGGTGTTTCCAGTTTAGGGCTATTATGACTTGTGCTGCTCTGAACATTCTTGAGCATATCTGTGGTGTGCACAGGAATGCCCATGTCTGTGGGGACTATCCCCAGAAGTGGAACCGCTGGGTCATTGAATAAGCATGTTCTCAGCCTACTTAGACGCTGCCACACACAGGCTCAGGGTATTTGTGGCCGTTACACTTCCACCAGCCATACCTGAGCATTCCAGTGGCTCCGTAGCATAGCTAACGTTTGGTATCATGTGCTCTTAAGAATTGTTTTGTTGTTTTGTTTTCATTTTAATCATCCTGGTTTGTGTGGGAATACATTGATTTCACTGACATTTCACCATTGACTGAGGACATTGGGGACTTTCAAACATTGTTGGCCATTGAGATATCCTCTTTTATGAAGTGTCTGCTCAAGTCTTCGCCCACTTAACTAAGAAGCTGTTGTCTTTTGTTGATTTTAGAAGTATTTTAAAATATTTTCTGGATACCTGCTCTTTGTTGGAAAAAGCATTGTTAATATAGTCTCTAACTGTGTAGCTTGCATTGATTCTTCTTTTTTCCCCAACATTTGATTATGAAAATATTCAACAACAAAAAAGAAGCTTGAAAGAATTCTTCAGTGATCACCCATATACCTGGATCCTAAAATGAACACCTAATATACTTGTTTTATCATATCTCCATTGATCCATCTTATTTTTTGCTGCATTTCAAAATAAGTTGCAGACACTAGTACACATTGCCCAAAATGCTTCAACTTGTATATCATTAACTAGAGGTCAATGTTTGTTTATGGTTCTTGATTTTCTTTTCAGGTAAACTTCACATGCAGTTATATGCACAGATCTTGCCTTAGCCAGTTTGGCTCAGTGGATAGAGTATCAGCCTGTGGACCAAAGGGTCCCAAGTTTGATTCCAATCAAGAGTATGTACCTTGGTTGCAGGCTCCTCCCCGGTCCAGGCTCCGGTCAGGGCTCATGCAGGAGCCAACCAATCATTGTGTTTCTTCCACATCAATGTTTCTCTCTGTCTTTCCCTCTCTCTTCCACTCTCCCTAAAAGTCAACGGAAAAATATTCTCAGATGAGGATTAACAACAACAAAAATGCACAGATCTTAATGATGTCACTCAATGAGTTCCAACAAATATAAGCCAAAATCTGTCAAGGTACAGAATCTCAGATAGTACCCTCGTGCCCCAGACCAGGTAATCTGTGCCTCCACTGGCATCCCCCAGAAGGAGTATACAGTGTATGATTCCATTTATATAAAGATCTAGAAAATGAAAAACTAATCTCTAGTGAGAAAAAAAATAGAAATCTTATGGCTTCCATTATTTTTTATGAAAATTGAGTGATAATTTAGATCATTAGTCAACTGGATTTTTGGTGTCATTTATCTTTAGTTGCTATTGAGACTTTCCCTTTATCTTTGGTTTTCAGAAGTTTGATTATAACATTGTTCTTGTATTTCTCTTGCTGGGGATCCAATTAATTTCTTAAATCTGTAAATTTATGTCTTTCATCAAATTGGGGAAATTTTCAGTTATTGTTTGTTCAAATAATATTTTGCCCATTCTTACTCTCTTCTCCTTCTGAGACTCCAATTATACATATTGTAGACCTTCTGATATTGTCTTGTAGGTCCTGAGGCTCTGTTAATTTTAATTTTAGTCTTTATCTCTCTGATTTCAGATCAAATAATTTCTATCAGTCTGTGTTCAAGTACACTGACCTTTTTTTCTGTCATCTGCATTCTGCTATACAACTGACCTAGTGAATTTTTTATTTCAGACATTTTATATTTTTAGTTCTAGAATTTACAATTGCTTCCTTTTTGTAGTTTCTATTTTTTCTGTTGAGGCTTTCTGTCTTTTCACTTGTTACAAACATAATTTCCTTTATATCTTTGACCATAGTAAAATAGCTACTTTAAAATCCTTGTCTATTGGTTCTAACATCTGGTTCACATAGTTGGCCTCTGTTGGTTGTCTTTCTCTTGGTAAAGTGTCATGTTCTCTTGTTTGTTCATATTTCAGGTAATTTTGGATTGCATCCTAGACGTTGTGAGTGACATGTTTTAGAAACTCTACATTTCATTATATGTGTTCTTTTATATTTTCACGTAAATTTTAGAATGAGCTTATTGATTTTAAACAACCTGCTAGGATTTTGATTGAAATTGCATTTAATCCTGCCGTTCCCTGGTGGTCTAGTGGTCAGGATTCGGTGCTCTCTCTCTCTGAAATTGCATTTAATCCATAGACCAATTTAGGAAGGATTGACATATTTACACATTTGAGTGACCCAATCCATGAAGGTGGTATATCCCTACCTTTATTTGGTTCTTATATAATTTCTCTCAGTGATGTCATGCAGTTTTCTGTGTAAAGGTCCTGTGTAAACTTCTTCATGAGTTTATTCCTAGATGTTTGATGTTCTGTGATGTTTCAAATAGTATTGATTTTTTTTATTTCATTTTCCAATTGTTTGGGGGGACATTGAAACAGCACTGTTTTGGGGTCTGTTATTCCTAGATGTTTGATGTTCTGTGATGTTTCAAATGGTATTGATTTTTTTAAAATTTCATTTTCCAATTGTTTGTGGGGACATTGAAACAGCACTGTTTGGGGGTCTATGTGTCAAGTCCTAGACTTGCTAAGTGTTAGCTGAGTAATCTCAGGCAGATCTCGGTGCTGGTTATTTGTTGCATTTTTAAGCATCAACATCCAGTCTCCCTTCTTTTTTGGTTTATGTCATTCTACTTATCTTCCAAGGATCAGGCTGGTATTGACTCCAAGCGAAGCTCAAGGATGGGCCTACTTCTCAGCCACTCCAATCAGAATAACACATCCCCCTGCTGGCCATGATTGGCAAGCGGCCCATTCAGAGGCAGTGTCCAGGTGTTCTGGGGCTGTTGGAAGGGAACCAGGCCCCTTTTGCTGCTGAACCAGAACCAGAAGGGCTGGAGGCTAGCACTGCAGTGGCTTTCTGCCTACCTCTTCAGTTATGTGAGCCAAACACTCCCTTTCTAGCTTTGGTTCATTGGGATTGGCTCTTCTGTCACTTGTCACAGCCCACCAGAGGATCTGGCCATGAACAATCAACTCCACAGGATTATTGAAGGCCACAGGGTTGAGCTTGGTCATAAATGTCCTCTCCATCCTTGGAACTCTTAATAAATAAGAACTGTGGTCAGAACAAGTGGGGGGTGGGCAGAGGCGAGGATCCCATTTAACTTATTACAACAGAGGAGGTGGCACCACACAAACCATCAGAAGGAGCTAGGAGACAGGTTGCTGGGTTCGAATCCCAGTTCCTCCATTCTTACCTCCATATCACTTGTGGGCAGCTGACTTCACCTCACTTTTCCCAGTTTCTGTATCTGTGGGGTAGGGTGGGGATAGTGTTGTCTATTTCAGCATTCTTGTGGAGATTAAAATGTTAACGATACAAATCACAACAGCCTAGCATGTGGTTAGCACTCGAGACAACCAAATTTATTATCATCACCACCACCTCACCCAGTGTATGAGTTTCTTGTGGCTGCTGTAACAAATGACCACAAACTTAGTGGCTTCAAACAACACACATTTATCTTACTGTTCTAGAGGTCAGGAGTTTCAGGGGCCTAAAATCATGGTGTCGACAGAACCAATTCCTTCTGGAGGCTCTAGAAGTGAGTCCATTTCCTTGCCTTTTCCAAGCTTCTAGAGGCCACCTTCATTCCTTGGTTCCTGGCACCTTCCTCCATCTTCAAAACCAGCAGTGTAGCTCTTCAGATCTCCCACCGACTCTAACTATCCTGTCTTCCTCTTACAAGGACCCTCATGATGACACTGGGCCCACCCAGATCATCCAGGATCATCTCCTCACCTCTCCAACTTAGCTTTGCCACATCTGCACAGTCCCTTTGCCATGTGCCGTACATACCCACAGGGCCCTGGATTCAGGCATGGATGTCTTTGGGGATCATTGTTCTGTTCACCACAGGTGCTTCTCTCAAAGGGCCCCAAGGAGGAGAAGGGATGGGGCTGGGAGCTAAAGCTGGGGAGGGGGCTCAGATGATCTACAGGTGATGGAATTGCAGAGAGATGGAGGGAGGGCCCTGCCAGCTCTCCACCCCCTGGCTTCATCCCTACTATGTGCACACTGCCTTGAGGAAAGATCTTGGCCAACTGGAGCGCATTCAGAAAAGCATGACCAGGATGGTAGAAGTGTCTACACTCTGCCTTAGGAAAAGAAGAATGGAGATGCCGAGGTCTGGGAAATCTGGAAGATTGAAACTAGAGGTTGTGAGGTGTTTGATTCTGGCCTTCTTGTTTGTTTGTTTGTTTGTTTGTTTACAATTTCAATGATACGAATAGCAGAGTTCTGATATACCTTTCCCCAGCTTTCCCTAATATTAACATGGGACATAACCATGGGACAATTAATGTCGATATGCTACAATTCATTACCCTCCCGCCCTCAGTAGAACTTCACCAGTTGACCTATTGGTGATGTTTCTCTGGTTGAGGACCCCAGCCAGGGTCTCACCTGCTTTTGCTGGAGGTTCCCCTTAGTCACTTTCAATCAGGCCCATTCCTCAGTTCTCCATGACCTCGGCACTTTTCAGAAGAGAGTGTTGGCCAGTTATTTTGATAACGTCCTTCAATGTGTGTTTGATGTTTTGCAAGATTGGCAGGAGTCCCACAGGCTCTCGCATCCTTCTTGGCACAGGAGCAGGGAGCACAGGATGCCGACAAGTCCCTTTCCAGGCGGTGGTAACGGATCACCTGGTTAATTGGTGCCGAGTTTTGGGCTGTAAACTACTACCCTTTTTCTCTTTCTAATTAATAAGTATCTTAATTGGGTGGTCCTTTGCAACTATGTTCTCCCTGTACTTTGGCTTGCCAATTTTAACATCCACTGATGGTTCTTGCCGCCAACAACTCTAAAGCAGTGTTGGACAAATAATGGCTCCCTGTGTGCCATTCCCTCTACAGCTTTGCTTGGGATGTGCTGTAAGAGGAGTTGTCTATGCCACCCATGTATGTATTGAAGCAATTACTTCTACCACTGTGGACTCATGGCCATTCATTTTACTCTATTGGTTCTAGTCACTAACTATCGTTATTAATTTTGTTGCTGAAGTTGTCCCAGACTTGCCTGGCTTTTTCGCACTTGAATTGGAACCATCAGAGCAGCTGTTTTCCGCTCCACGTGAAAACAAACTCTTCTTTGGTGGGGGCAGGAAGCTGCACAGCTTCTGCAGACCGTGTAGGAGCTGTCTCTGCAGAGGGAAAATCCCGTCTGGAGCCCTTGCACCCCAGAAGCGCAGCGTTGTAACAGTTTGAAAAGACACACAGGACAGACCATGCCTCAGCAACAATGTTCAGTTCTCAAGGGATGTTTGTGGGTAGCGGGATCTGGAGACACCACATGGGGGACCCCCAAACTGCGGGAATGGCTGTCATTTTTCAAAACGGAAATGCATCTGCTCTGTGAGGAACTGTCACAACTGCCACATCTGCACAGTCCCTTTGCCATGTGCCGTACATACCCACAGGGCCCTGGATTCAGGCATGGATGTCTTTGGGGATCATTGTTCTGTTCACCACAGGTGCTTCTCTCAAAGGGCCCCAAGGAGGAGAAGGGATGGGGCTGGGAGCTAAAGCTGGGGAGGGGGCTCAGATGATCTACAGGTGATGGAATTGCAGAGAGATGGAGGGAGGGCCCTGCCAGCTCTCCACCCCCTGGCTTCATCCCTACTATGTGCACACTGCCTTGAGGAAAGATCTTGGCCAACTGGAGCGCATTCAGAAAAGCATGACCAGGATGGTAGAAGTGTCTACACTCTGCCTTAGGAAAAGAAGAATGGAGATGCCGAGGTCTGGGAAATCTGGAAGATTGAAACTAGAGGTTGTGAGGTGTTTGATTCTGGCCTTCTTGTTTGTTTGTTTGTTTGTTTGTTTACAATTTCAATGATACGAATAGCAGAGTTCTGATATACCTTTCCCCAGCTTTCCCTAATATTAACATGGGACATAACCATGGGACAATTAATGTCGATATGCTACAATTCATTACCCTCCCGCCCTCAGTAGAACTTCACCAGTTGACCTATTGGTGATGTTTCTCTGGTTGAGGACCCCAGCCAGGGTCTCACCTGCTTTTGCTGGAGGTTCCCCTTAGTCACTTTCAATCAGGCCCATTCCTCAGTTCTCCATGACCTCGGCACTTTTCAGAAGAGAGTGTTGGCCAGTTATTTTGATAACGTCCTTCAATGTGTGTTTGATGTTTTGCAAGATTGGCAGGAGTCCCACAGGCTCTCGCATCCTTCTTGGCACAGGAGCAGGGAGCACAGGATGCCGACAAGTCCCTTTCCAGGCGGTGGTAACGGATCACCTGGTTAATTGGTGCCGAGTTTTGGGCTGTAAACTACTACCCTTTTTCTCTTTCTAATTAATAAGTATCTTAATTGGGTGGTCCTTTGCAACTATGTTCTCCCTGTACTTTGGCTTGCCAATTTTAACATCCACTGATGGTTCTTGCCGCCAACAACTCTAAAGCAGTGTTGGACAAATAATGGCTCCCTGTGTGCCATTCCCTCTACAGCTTTGCTTGGGATGTGCTGTAAGAGGAGTTGTCTATGCCACCCATGTATGTATTGAAGCAATTACTTCTACCACTGTGGACTCATGGCCATTCATTTTACTCTATTGGTTCTAGTCACTAACTATCGTTATTAATTTTGTTGCTGAAGTTGTCCCAGACTTGCCTGGCTTTTTCGCACTTGAATTGGAACCATCAGAGCAGCTGTTTTCCGCTCCACGTGAAAACAAACTCTTCTTTGGTGGGGGCAGGAAGCTGCACAGCTTCTGCAGACCGTGTAGGAGCTGTCTCTGCAGAGGAAAAGTCCTGTCTGGAGCCCTTGCACCCCAGAAGCGCAGCGTTGTAACAGTTTGAAAAGACACACAGGACAGACCATGCCTCAGCAACAATGTTCAGTTCTCAAGGGATGTTTGTGGGTAGCGGGATCTGGAGACACCACATGGGGGACCCCCAAACTGCGGGAATGGCTGTCATTTTTCAAAACGGAAATGCATCTGCTCTGTGAGGAACTGTCACAAAAGGGATGTTTGTGGGTAGCGGGATCTGGAGACACCACTTGGGGGACCCCCAAACTGTGGGAATGGCTGTCATTTTTCAAACGGAAATGCATCTGCTCTGTGAGGAACTGTCACAGCTGCCTGTGGAGCACCTTGCAGGACGTCCAAGCAGGTCAAGTCTCTGCAACAACCTTCATCGGACTCCCGTTTTCGTGCAATCACAGCTGTGCACAATTTTAACTCACACTGACTTTTCTAGGGTTGCAACTGTTGAGTATATCTAGAGAAGGCGGCACTTCTGCTTTTTAGAGATTGGACAGGAGCTCCTTGTTCCCTTGGGGCATCTCATTGGCAATGCCATCCCAGACTGTAAGCCCCCCTCATCCTGCAGGCACATCTGTTCCAGCCACTGCAATTCTACAAACAGGAGCCAATGGCTGGATCGCCATCATGGGTACTGTTCATTGCACTGGAAAATGCCTTTGAAATTGCATGTGCTAAAGGATCTTTAGTTCTATTCTAAGATCATGAAGATAGTTGGTATTACAAACAAGTTGGGGAAACTTTGGGTGGACCAGGGTGGGAGCCATGGGGGCTGGTCAAGCTCCCTTTGCTCTTGGCTGGCAATAGTTTTCCTGACTGCCCCCTCTCCATGCAAGTCCTTGCTGATGGGATCTTTAGTTCTATTCTAAGATCATGAAGATAGTTGTTATTACAAACAAGTTGGGGAAAACTTGGGTGGACCAGGGTGGGAGCCGTGGGGGTTGGTCAAGCTCCCTTTGCTCTGGCTGGCAATAGTTTTCCCGACTGCCCCCTCTCCATGCAAGTCCTTGCTGATTAGCCCAGGGAAGGAGTCAGGGGCTGACTCAGATGACCTGTGGTATGTAGGCTCTGAAAGAGGGGACTGTCTGGATTGCCCTGCTGCTAGCAGAGTGCCTCAGAGAACCAGGATGTGATGGAGACGCAGAGGCCCAGGGAAGAGGCAATTTGCCCAAAGTCACCCAGCAAGTTGGCGGCAGGTGCAAGTGAGAAACCAGGGCTTGCGACTCCCTATGACTGCTTTCTTCCCGAGCCCCCTTACCCTGAGCTGAGCCTCAAAGGCTGAGTTCTGTGCTCCAGTGAGTGTCAGAAAACACTGATGCCAGCCCACCTTCAGAGACTCTGGTTTTAACTAGTCTGGGGCGGCCTGGGAATCTGGATTTTTCCGAGCCTCCCGGGAGAGTTTCCTATAGCTGCTATGACAAAGTACCACAAACTCTCTGGCTTGGAACAAAAGAAACTTATTATCTCCAGTTGTGGAGATCAGAGTCTGAAATCAAGGTGTCTCGGGGCCTGGCTTCCTCCAAAGGCTCTAGGAGAGGGTCCTTCCTGGTCTCTTCCAGCTTCTGGGGGCTCCAGACATCACTCCAGCTCCGCCTCTGCCTTCACATGGCCTCCTCTCTGTGCCTGTGTCTCAACTCTCTCTGCCTCTCTTTATAAGGACACCAGTCATTGGACTTAAGGCCCACCCAGAAAACCCAGAGGTATCTCAACTGAACATCCCTACCTTGATTATATCCTCAAAGACCTTTTTTCTACGTGGGGAGGCACAATTCACTATTATCACTATCATCATTGTCATCATCATCATTACAATGATCATCACTATCATCACCACCATCATCATTATTATCATCATCATCATCACTTCACTATTATCACTATCATCATTGTCATCATCATCATTACAATGATCATCACTATCATCACCACCATCATCACTATTATCATCATCATCATCATTATCCTCACCTAATGTCATCAACGCTGTCATTGTCTTCACCATCCTCACACCGTCACCACCATCACAACCATTATCATTATCACCAGCATCATCCTCATCATCACCCCATCATTACCATCATCATTACTACCATCACTATCACCATCACCATCATCACCACCACCATCACCATCATCACCTTTACCATCATCACCATCATCATCTTATTTCACTTAAGGACAAGATCCATGTCTTCTCCCTCTTTTTGTGCCCTTGGTTCCCACCATAGGGTCTGACTCACTGCGGGTGCTCAGTGAATGTTTATGGAGTGAGTGAAAGAAATTGGCATATCAAGTCCAACTACATAAATGTTTCTTCATTGTAATAATAATAATAGCATCATGCACTGAGATAGAAGTTGGGCCCTATGCCATCTTATCTCAATCCTCACATCCTCACAGCAATGCTTCCAGGTCTGTATTTTTGAGCCCATTTGACAGGTGAGGAAATCAAGGCACGGGAAAGCCTAAGCCCAAGCTCTCCTAGTGGTGGAGTTGGGATTTGAACATGGGACTGAGTGGCACGGAAGCCTGTGCTGCGCCTCCACCAGGAAGCCCATGAAGAATGACTGCCCTCTCCCCTGAAATGCTAGGGCACAGAACACTTGCCATGATGACAAACACAGGCGGGCTTTGAGGACTTCAGGGGGAAGTGCACCTCTCAGCTGCTGTCATAAACTAAAACAGCACTGAGAAATCAAAGCCAAGCGACCACGCTGCAAAGAGAAGGCTGCTGTGTGAGTGCTCTTTGTGCTGGAGTCAACCTGAGTACGTGCTGACCACCCACTATGCGCCAGGCACCACCGTCTCCCAGGGGCACCTTCAGAGCCAGACTCGCAGTTGGTCGCCAGCCAGTCACTGGCTCCAGTCTCTGGGGTCCAGGCTCACAGCCCCGTCCGGAATGCTGAACAATCCGATGAAGAGACCAACTTTCCAAGAGACATATTCATTAAAAAAACAAAAGCAGTCCTCTCCCAGGGCAGCCCCCAACGCTGGCCGACTTGGAGAACGTGGCCAGCACAGAGCCCAGCATTCTTACCCGCCACACCGGGAGGCAGTGCACAGTCCCTGGTGCCCGTACATGAAAGCATCCCCATCCAACTCAAGTCCGGACGAGTGTCCTCCCTCCAAATTATGAGAGAGGAAGTGCAATATTATTTTAGGACTTGCCTCCGCATAATAGCCAACGAGGGCAGAGAGAACAATCCAGCACTTATATCAAATACAAACAAGCCTGCTTGCTCGACCTGCCTCTGCCCCAGGAAGGGGGTTTGGCATCAGGGCCTGGCCTTGTGGACAGATGGCTGAACCTCTGGGTCACAGCCTGGAGGGAACTAAGGAGAGGGGAGGGGGGAGGGGACGAGAGACCCCACGTGCGTGGGAGTCTGCCGAGGGTTCTCCTGGGGACGGACAGGGCCCTGCCCCAGCAGCAGACAGAAGGCAGAGCTCCCTGCAGGGCACTGCAAGGTGGGCAGTTCTGTCCTTCTTCTTTGCAGCTTTCTGATGCCTCCGGGCTCTCCTTCTCTGGGATGGAGCCTAGTCATTGGCTGGGAGCAGCTGCGAGAGAGCATGGTCCAGGGAGCATGGCCTCTGCAGTGGCTGTTGGCTTTCTGTGCTCCTCTCATTCCTTCCTCTCTGGAAACGTGAGGAGTGAACTGCTGACCTCCAGGGAGCCCTCTGGCCAGGGACTCCTCTACCCCCACCTAGGAGTAAGCCCTCCCCCAGGTGTAGCACAGATCTCCCCTGGAGCAAGGGCCACCACCCGCTCCGAGCCCTCTGAGCCTCAGGCACTTCAAGAGGACCTGGTCCTGGCTGGCCTCCAGCTGGGGGCGGGGATCCAGGAGAAAATACTGAGCCTGTGACATGCGTCTCACACATGGCTCTGGCCACTCATCAGTGACCTCAAAGGTTCTTCCCTGGCTACATCACACCCAGGCCACCTCCCAGGCCACGCCTGCACCCACGTGTCAGGGAACCACTTCCCAGCCCAGCATGCAAGTGACATGCAAATCCACCCCTTTGGACCAAGGCCTGTTGTGTCTTCCCCGGGCTCCTCCACACTCCTTGGCGCGTCTCAGCAGGTGGGCTGAGCCGAGTCTGTCCCTTCTGCTGCTCCAAAGGAGCATGTGTCCGGCCCCGGGGCCAAGGGGGGCACCCAGCAGGACGGGGGCCTATGAGATCTCCTCTCCCGCTTCTCCAAAGTAAGAGCCAGAAGCCATGTGGGAAGAACATGAGAACTGAATTCGGACACAACAAGGTTTAATGTCAGCCCACAGCCCACAGACCTTAGCCAAGTCACGTGGCCTCTCTGAGCCCAGCCCCCATCTTGCACTGAGGTGTTAACGTCACAGCTTATATGCACACAGCACTCTCCCACACATTAAAGTTTTCATGACAATCCTGTAGGGTGGCGCTGTCCCACTACCTATCTCTTGGATGATAGAACAAGCTCTCACGGGGCGGGGCATAGACCGGCTGAAGCTCAGTCACAGAAGTGCCCAACCCTCGGCCTCAGCGCCAGGGATGTCTGCCCAGTCACAGCAACCTGCTCCGGCTGTGCCTTCGGAAACCACAGCCACCCGCTCCGTCCCATCCAGTGTGCCACTGGCCTGGGCAGCGCTGGCATCGAGCACTTGGGCTGAGGCCACTGCTTTTAATTGCATTGTTTTCCTGCTTCAAAAATAATACCTGTTCTTTACACAAGCTTTGGAAACTACAGCAAGACCCAAACGGGGAAATTTCAAAATGACCCTTGATTCCCAGGCCCAGAGATACCTATCACTGAGAATTCTCCCGCAGGCTTCCTGCCCCAGGAGCGAGCATTTGTTCTTGTTGCCTTTTTACAAAATGAGCAAAACATCTCTTACTAGTATATCTGGCTTTTTACACTTGCACAAAAGGGGCATTTTCCCGGATCCGTAACAGTGTGACTTCCTGGTGCCTCCTGACTACGGCGCATGCAGTTAAAGCATCTTCTATTGTGGGCATCTATGCAGACCGCCCACCTTTGGCACCACCTCTCCCTGAATCCGATTCTTCCTCAGGATGAATTCACAAGATGGAGGAACATTTCAGATATAGCAGTGTGGGAGCTCCCACTGTCTCAGACCCTGGCCGACTTTGGGGATCTATGTGTGCTAAACCTTTGACCATTTGCTAAAGAAAGCGGTGCTGTATTGTGTCACTGTCTGGGACTGGGCATTTATGTACACTGGCCGCTGATCTTTCTTGTCATGTTGCCCGTTGGTGTCACTGGCCCACTCCTCAGTCCCTGGGTATCTTAGTGTCCTGGGCTGCTGGAACAAATTACTACAACATGGGTGGGTTAAAACAACAGAAATTGCCCAGCCGGTGTGGCTCAGTAGTTGAGCGACTGCCCATGAAACAGGAGGTCACAGTTTGATTCCCAGTCAAGGCACATGCCTGGGGGCATGCAGGAGGCAGCTGATGGATGATTCTTTCTCATCATTGATATTTCTATCTCTCTCTCCTTCTATTTTCCTCTCTCTGAAATCAATAAAAACATATTTAAAAAAACAAACAGAAATTTATCCTTTCACAGTCTGGAGGCCAGAAGTCCAAAATCGAGATGTCAGCAGGGCCACACTCCCTTCAAAGGCTCTAAAGGGGACATTTCCTCCCTCTTCCAGCTCCTGGGGACTCTGGGCATCCTGTAGCTCCATCCTACCTTTATGAGCACGTGGCCTTTTTCCATGAGTCTGTGTCCAGGTTCTCCTCTTCTCGTAAGGACCCAGTCACTGGATCAGGGGCCATCCTGCTCCGTTGTGACTTAATCTTGACGACATCCATAAGACCCAATTTCCCAATAAGGTCACATTCACAGGTACTGGGGGCTAGGACTTAAACACATTTTTTAGGGGGACACAACTCAACCCAGTACACCGTGCTCATTGGAAAGAGAAGTCTCCACACAGAGATGATAGATCTCCTGAGAGCCACTCTATTAGTTCTGAGAGGAACTCAGGGAGGAGACCCAAGAACCCAGCTCTCAGGTGACCACAGCTGAGGACCTCAGGCACCACACCCCCCAGGAGAGAGAAAGAAGTAGACATTGGGGAGGACAGCCCATGAGGACAAGGATGACATCTGTGCCTTCTTGGCTGTGTCCCAGCTTCTGAAACAGGGCCTGGCAGGGGGTGGGTGCCCCCGAGCCACAAACCCGGAACCCAGCCCTTCCCTGCCTTCTTCCATGTGTCCTCGGGCCTCTTTGAGAGGTGAGGACAATCAACTCAAGGAGGAAAGGGCTGGGTGCCTTTCCTTGTGTGTCCTCCTAGGTTCAGGGGGTTCAGAATGTGCCCATCATCACCCAAGTTCATGCAAAGCTAGAGTGGTCAGCTCCATAGAGCATGCCACCCCAAGTTCTGTACCTGCTCATTCCTGTCCCTGGAGATGGAGCAGGTCACCCAGGAAAATACAAATATCTCAAGGAGGAAGGGGGATCCCTGCAAGACAAATTGATGTCATAGAAAAACTGATCGTCAAGAACCTTAAACCCTTTAGGTATCACCCGGTTCAACCCCATTGCTCACAGGTAGGGAAAGCAGAGCCCAGAGAGGGGAGGAGCTGTACCAGAGTCACTCAGAACACGAGTGCCCAGTGTGTTCCTGCTGTTGAGCTCTCTCCCCTCACACATACTCCCATACCTGCCGCCCACCAAGAGTTCAGCACCCCATGAAGTTCAATGTTGCAAGCAAGAAAAGCAGGAAACAGGAGCATTCTTTGAAGGAGAGAATTTGGTAGTAATGAAAAACATCATCACCATTATCTTCATCACCATTACCATCACCATTATCACCACCATCACACCATCATTATAATCACCCTCATTATCACCCTCACCATCATCACCACCATCACACCATCATTATAATCACCCTCATTATCACCCTCACCATCATCACCACCATCACACCATCATTATAATCACCCTCATTATCACCCTCACCATCATCACCACCATCACACCATCATTATAATCACCCTCATTATCACCCTCACCATCATCACCACCATCACACCATCATTATAATCAACCTCATCACCATCATCATTATTATTACCATCACCATCATTATCACCATCATTATCATCATCACTGTCACCATATTACCATCATCACCATAATAATCACTATCATCTTCACCATCATTACTATCACTGTCACCTTTGCCATGATCACCATCATCCTCATCAGCAAGAAGAGGAGGGACAGGAGCTAAGACTGGAAACCAGGCTTAGGGCCTGGTGCAGAAAGGCCTTGAGTCTCCAACTGAGGGTACATGCCATCCTAAGGGTACTAAGGAAGCCATGAGAGGCTTGTGAACAGGTACATGACATGACAAAGTCTGTGTTTTAGAAAGATCACTTCTGAGGTGCCCATGGGCATTTTTGCAATGGGTAGGATGTTGTTCTGTTATTAACACTAAACCACATTTCTACACAACTAGAATTTCATTAACAAACACAAGTGTGTGCAATTGTGCTGGAATTGGGGTGCTACTGAGTTCCAAGGGCTGCATTTGTGCCCTGGAAGCGTGCTGGCTGTGCTTCAGGTGTAGCAGTGGTATGGTGCCCTGTGTGTTCCAGAGCATACATGGTACATGAACGTCCTGTTTGCTCTAAGGAAACACCTGACAGTGAAATGCCCTGACAGCACAGGGCCCTGAAAGCACGAGAACTGGTTATATTCATACAAACCTCACGGTTGCAAAAGCACCAGGACCAGTCAAGTGCTCTGCATTCCCTGGCTGTCGTGTCAGGTATCTGCGGGGCCAGGGTCCTGGGCTCCGCACATCACTACCCCCTGAGCACACATAGCACACACTGGCACACACTCACACATACATATACATACAAATGGACACACATATATACTACTGTGTCTGTTTTCACATCGGCAAAATGGGGAACCTATTACCTACCCAATAGGGTTGTTGCAAGGATTGAATTAATATGTAGAAAATTCTTAGAATATTGCCTGACAGATATAAGGTGATCAATAAATGTTTATCGTTACCCTCATCACCACCACCATTACCATCATCATTATTATTACCATCACCATCATTATCATCATCACTGTGACCATATTACCATCATCACCATCATAACCACTATCATCTTCACCATCATTACTATCACTGTCACCTTTGCCATGATCACCATCATCCTCATCAGCAAGAAGAGGAGGGACAGGAGCTAAGACTGGAAACCAGGCTTAGGGCCTGGTGCAGAAAGGCCTTGAGTCTCCAACTGAGGGTACATGCCATCCTAAGGGTACTAAGGAAGCCATGAGAGGCTTGTGAACAGGTACATGACATGACAAAGTCTGTGTTTTAGAAAGATCACTTCTGAGGTGCCCATGGGCATTTTTGCAATGGGTAGGACGTTGTTCTGTTATTAACACTAAACCACATTTCTACACAACTAGAATTTCATTAACAAACACAAGTGTGTGCAATTGTGCTGGAATTGGGGTGCTACTGAGTTCCAAGAGGCTGCATTTGTGCCCTGGAAGCGTGCTGGCTGTGCTTCAGGTGTAGCAATGGTATGGTGCCCTGTGTGTTCCAGAGAATACATGGTACATGAACGTTCTGTTTGCTCTAAGGAAACACCTGGCAGTGAAATGCCCTGACAGCACAGGGCCCTGAAAGCACGAGAACTGGTTATATTCATACAAACCTCACGGGTGCAAAAGCACCAGGACCAGTCAAGTGCTCTGCATCCCCAAGTTAGTCCTGAGAGTCTCTAAGTTCTGAGGTTCTTGGCCAGGTGGCAGGCTCAGCCCAGGTGTGAACTTAGTCGGGTGTCCTCACCCATCTGTGGAAGAGCTGCCTGGGAGGCACAGTTGAGGAGGACTGGGAGATATGAGGGGTGAGCACCAGTGGATTGGTGATGTCTGCCCTGGGTGCTGGGATGTCACTCATTCACCTTTCCATCTGAGGCTGCTGCTGGGAGGGATGGAGCCTAAATGGACAAGAGCAAGTTCATTTGATAAAGTACATTGGTTTCATAGATGCATAATCTGGGGTTTCTTTCTGTTATTTTTTTGTTGGGGGGGGGGGGGCTTTTTTGATAACTATAGAAAATAAATTGGGAAGAGGAAATGGTGCTGTGGAATTGGACTTGATACTCAGAAATTTCTAATTTCTATTACAATTGCACCACACGGCACCCTCTCTGAACAGCAGGTCCGACAGCCTTCCTGCAATGATGGAAACTAATTCTGTCTGTGCCATTCAGCACTGCACCATGACGGCATGCGGCCACTGAGCACTTGAAATGTGACGAGCTCACCTGGGGAACTGAGTTTTACTTTTATTTAATTTGAATAGAAACAGCTGCCTGTGATACTGGCCACTGTATTGGGCAACACGGCCTGGGAGGAGGAGCAGGCAGGGACTCCCCCATGACAGAGGAGGCCAGAGCAAGGCTGCTGTTTACATGGTTTGCTCTTCTCTCCAGAGGCTCCACAGCCACTGGGGGCCTCCCTGAGGAAGGGGCTGGCCTGGGGAAGGGGTTGCGGATAATCCGCCCTCTTCCTCTGCAGGCTGGCCCAGAGAACGTGTAGGATGAGAGGCAGGTAATCAGCATCCAGATGTGGAGGAGGGGCAGGCTGGGAGCTGCCAGGGTGAGAGGGGCAGCAGGGCGCTGGGAGGAAAGCGGGACATGCAGGTGAGGCCAGGAGGCCAGTGGGCAGGACAGAAAAGAGAGAGCACAAGAACCAGGAGGCGTGGTCATGCTGGGGTCTGAGGCCCAGGACTGGGAGGACTTGGGAATAACAAGGAACTAAAGCAGAGACCTCTGTGGGGTCAGGGCATAGTCACTGAGCCATAAACCCACTGCCTCTTCCTTGTTCCCACCCAACATCCAGCCCAGACATCAGGATGGGGCCTGCGGTCCCAAGGGTTTACCAGTATTTGAGACGATCTCTTAAGTCAGCCCCACTGTGCTGAGGCAGAAAGCCAAGAGAGTGCCCAGCCCGCATGGGAGTGTGTCCCCCGAGGACCCTGGATAACTGAGGCATGGACAAGCAGAAAGGGCTGGGGCGAGGCAGGAGAAGCCGGTCTTCCCTGGCTGTCGTGTCAGGTATCTGCAGGGCCGGGGCGCTGGGCTCCGCACATCACTACACCCTGAGCACACATAGCACACACTGGCACACACTCACACATACATATACATACAAATGGACACACATACATACTCTCTCACATACATGTAAACACATATATATCCACACTCGTGCACACATACACATTCTCTAACACCTGCATATACCTGCACTCACATAGAGGAAAACACTGATACACATACATCCTCTCACACACATACACATGTACATACACACATGCACATACTCATACACGCTTATACACTCATGTGCATCCACACGCAGATAGATTTGAAGTCAGGCCACCCATCTGTCCATCATTGCCCCTCTTGTCCTGTCATCAGCATTCTCCCTGGAGGAGACTGCCCAGGGAGGAGAGGCGGCATCCTGGCAGTGCCTGGCAGGGATGGGTGGGGACATCAAGGACGGCCTGTGCCCAGGCTGGGGGCCGCCGGAGTATCTGCTGATGTCCAGAGTGGTGCTCGCTGAGCTGGTTCCTGCTGGCTCTGCGCTCAGACTGGGGCCTGGTCACCTCTGTAGGTGCAGTCGGAACATGGAGCTACATGGTCACCTCTCAATGTTTCTTCAAAGACTCAGAGAAATGTCTGATCGCCAGCCTTTGTCCCCCATGAAGTCAAAAGGGAACTATTGTTGGGACCACAGCAGCAGGTGGCAAAAATGGAAGCACAACTTTTCTTTAATGTCGCTAAATTGAAGAAGAGCTGTCTCATGTTTGGGCAGGACCAGGATGGATAAGCCATTCGGCAAGAAAATGATCTCAGGGAAACGTGCCACATTTTTTCTAGAAGAATGTTGGGAGTTTCGGTGGCCAGGTATGGAAAAAGAAAACCTCTGTACACTGAAGTCATTCATGGCGAGTGCAGCGGAGGCGTTTGCACAGGCCCAGGTGGTGAGGGCAATGCTGTTCACAGAGCCGCCCTGGCTAAAAGGGCCAGTTGTGTCCACGCACCTCAGCCAGTCACCCCAGCAACACGAAAACACACATCAATGCGCCTTTTACAGCCTGGCCTTCCACGCAGGCTCTGAATAAATGACCGAGCTGAGCAAAATGTAAATTTGTAGTTATCCCTCAGAGACATAATTATAAGAAAAAAAATAAGGACAGTGGCATTTGGACCTGGGATGGCTGGCTCCTTCCGGCAGCCAGGCTTGGTGTCATGGGGCATCCAGGACACAGAGGGGAGGAAGCTGAGCCCTGAGGCCCTGAAGCCAGAGCCTGGAGCTAACGGCCGAGGTCCCTCTCCTCCCTGCCCTGGGCTCTGCCATTCCTTAAGCCGAACACGGATATCTCCACCCCAGGCCCTCACTCTGTGGCCACCCCATGAAAGGGCCCATTCATGCACCGGGCCGCTGGCTTGGGTTACCGTGGCTGGGCTGGTCTCCGCTGCCTCTGTTTTCTTTTCATTAGAAGGATTCCCATATTGAAGGCCTGTGAGAGGCTGGGTCCGGGATGTTCTGCTGAGAGTGTTGGGAGGTGAGCAGCCACCCATAGGCCCTAGTCCGTTTACTAAAGAGTCTGATTTACCACAGCAGATGGGGAAACTGAGGCTCGGGCCATATGGCTGGCAGAAGGCAAAGTTAGGGTTTGGATCTGGGCCACCAGCTGCCTGCTGGCCCTGCTCAGAAAACATGGAAGACCTGAGCCACTGTGCAGGCAGGGAGGACTTCCTGGAGGCAGAGGAGTCACTGTGCAGGCAGGGAGGACTTCCTGGAGGCAGAGGAGCTGGTGCAGAGGAGAGAAAGAAGTGGACTGTCAGTCCTGGGAAGGGTCTAACTCCAGGAAGAACTGCACGCCCAGACCCTCTGCCCTGCTGTGCGTCGGTGGCTTGGGCTGGCTCACACTTTTGAGAGCGCGGCGAGTGGCAGGAGGGCACACCTGTGTCTGTGGGGAGAGCCGCCTCTGGGCACCCCTTTCCTTGCCCTCTTTTTGCTCACAAATGGGACCATTTGGAAGACAGGAAGACAGGGGCAGAAACAACCTTGCTTAGGGCGTCTGAGTCATGCGCCACCGTAAGTCCGGAATGTCTCCTTGGCAAGAGGTTCCTGGGCTCCAGCCCCACCCACTGGGCCACTCTGGGGCTTTCCTCCCCCCCGCCCTCCTTACCTCCTCCTGGACCCCTTCCACCCAGCCCTTCCCCTCGTCCTCTCTTTCTCTTTCCCTCCTAACCACCTCTCACTCCTCCCCCTCCCCCATTTACCCCCACTTTCTGGAATGAGCCCCACCCCCATCACAGCAGACCCTGTAAATGTACCCACAAGACTCATCAAATACAGGTGCTGCGTGTAACCATGGAGGAGCTGCGTGCAGTTGAGCAGTAAAGCTAATACCATGCCTGGCAGATAAAAATTCATTCATTTCCATCTTGTACATTCCTTTCTGTGCTCCAGAGCCTGTGTTGTTGTTTTTTCTGATGTCTGAGACCCTGGCCTGGGTAATTGAGGGATGCAGGAGTGTGTCAGAGCCAGGGAGGGTCTGCTCTGAACAAATGCTGGGCATCAAGGGTCCTGTGTCCGTGGGACAACTGCCCCTCCGCCCTGGAGCACCACTATCATGCCCCACTGCTCTGAGACCCCCGAGGCCCCAGCCACTCTCAGAAGGAGCTAGGGCTGACCCCCCACCCCTCAGGGGCCGGCTCTGCCCTTGGGCCTTTCAAATCCTCCCTGAGTCGTGGGTATCACCACTTCTAAGTCCCAGATGAACAGGCAGGAACTCAGAGAGGGTGCTGACTTGCCCAAGGGCACACAGCTGGGAGGGCACAGTGGGGGACAGAGGCCAGGCCTGCCTGTGCCAGGCTCCCTGAGTTCACAGACTAATTGGTGAATTTTGCCAACATTGAATATGTTCCTAATGTGGGTTCCCTGAAGCCTCCTTTCTAGAAACAGGGCCAGTGCACAGATGATCAGCTCTGATGGGCCCCGTCGCTGGTTCCTGGAGAGGTCTCAGGTGCTACGTACTTCCACATTTGCTGTCACTTGTGCTGAAGTGGGGTCACCAGGAAGCACCTCTGTGGAGCTGGGAGTGTGCCCCAGGGTTCAGGCAGCCACTGGCTGCCCCGCCTCACCCTGAACTCTGTCGGGAGGCCAGCAGCAGGCAGTGGAACAGAGAAGCAGCACCCAGACAGGCTCTCCTACTAACACCCGTGCCCTTAGGGTGGGCTCCTTGCCTCTTCCAGCCTCAGTTTTCTCATCTGGCAAATAGGGCTAAAGACCCTGAGGTAGCTCAAAAGATCACAGGTGAAACTGCAAAAACTCTAGGAGGGCTTCAACATCTGATACGGCACGGCCACAGGCCTGGTCCACGTCAGAGACCTCATTTCCCAGGGATGAGGGTCTTGTCCTTGGGGACCCACTGGGTCTGGCATGAACCTTCTCACCGGGCAGGTGTGGGACATTGCTTTCAAGGTGTGAGGCTGTCTGGACAGACATGTGTCCACATGCCGAGGGGCTGTCGGTGTCCAGCTGGAGCGGCCATGTGACACTATGCCCCTGGAATTTGCTGGAGGTTTCTCACTCCCCCCATCCCTGCTCTGGCTTTGGGTCCGTGGTTTCATTTTGACATCAGGCAAAAGTCAAAGGGATGACTCAGGAGCGCTGACTGAATCTCCCGGCACTTGCGGGGGAGCAGGGAGGAGGGCAGGGGGCCTCTGCTCCTTGAGGTTGGCAAGAGTGGGTCTTGGGTCCCAGGTCCCAGGTGGCATGGGGGCTGGCCGGGGGCACTGCAGGCACCTTCTAGCTCTGTTACATCTCAGAGCAAGGGGGCAGGGACTCCCATGTGGGGCCCTGAGAGTCCATACCCCTCCTCAGCCCCCCATGCGGGTGTCCAGTGTCAGACAGCTCCTTCCAGGAGAGGCGGATGCGGCTACATGTTCAACTTTGGAAATTGTGAAGAGAAGCTGCCACCTGGCCAGACAGGGGAGTGCTGGGATCCAGGGGCCTGGACCACTGCCTAACCCCAGCAGACTTCTCACACCAGCCTTCTCACCCTCATCCCTGTTGGCATCTGGGGCCAGGTCATTTTTGTCATGGACTGTCCTGTGCCCTAGTTGTGACCACCAAAAATGTCCCTAAACACTGCTGATGTCCCCCGGAGGGCTAAGTCCCCCACACACACACAGTGAGAAGCGCTGGGTTATCCGAAGCAGGATTGGGGTGAGAGGTCAGGGGCTGTCCAGGGTCTCAACCTGAAGGGCTGAGCTCCCAGCTCCGTGGATGGTGGCCTTGGGGTGGGAGAGGCATGCCTGGGGTGTGGCCTGGGGTGTGAAATGGGAAGAGCAAGGTTGTGGGATTCATTCATCTGCACGGCACCTGGTCCAGGGTGGGTAGGGGTCCGTCAGTTCTTAGGACTGTGGTTTTGGGCACCAACACTAAGTGAGGGCTTCTGTCACTTTCACATACTCATGAGAGAACTAGCTTCTTGCACCCAGGTGTGCCATGGGCTGGACACACACACACACACACAAACACACACACACGTGAGTTGAAACTAGCTTTCTTAGAAACAAGAATAGACCCCATAGGAAAGATTAGGTAGGAAATACCTTCTGGGAACTTTGTCTGAGCCAGGGGACCCTCAGCATTAGAAACTTTAGGAAACCACCTTGATTGAAATACCGATTAACTCGAGGGGCTTTCTCAGCCCCTTTCTGTGCCACTTTCCATGGAGAGGGAGAGCCCAGAATGATGCCACAGAAATGTGAGCTGAGGCTTGGTGCCTCTCAGTGCCAAGTAGGGCCAGGGGCAGGGGCCTCTGAGTCCCTTGTCCCATTCAGGTTTTCAAGTCAACTGGCAGGGATTTCTGGAACCTTCTTCAGATGGTATAATGAACAGGCACAGGAAAATCAACTTGGACTTGCCATGTATTTGAGCTTATTGTAAATTGTTCGGGGAGAGCTCAGAGCTCAGAGCTCCGCCGCCCCATGCAGAACCGGAGTGCCACAGGCGGGGCCAAGGGCCAGGCCCATTCACTCGTTTCCAAGCTTGGTGCAGGATCCTGTGCGTTACCTATACCTTGCTTTACATAATAAAGGTGTTCCTAAGAGGGTGTGAAACTTGAACTTGTGTAAGTTAAAGCAGCTTGAGCACTCTCAGGGGGAACATTGTTCAAAGGACTAATTCTGAAAGGATGCCTTTCTGTAAAGTGAAGTATCCCTTACAATTTCACTTCTTAGAAGTGCCCTAAGTCCACACCTTGAGTTTGTCTAAAGTGGGGGAGGGGCCAGATCTGTCCGGGGACACCTCCAGTGAGGGCTCTCCTGACCTTGAAGGAGACCCACCAGTCCATACGAGGGACTAGCCACTCACTCCTGCCTATCCCAGGACAGCCAGTGTCACACGCACTGGGTTATGTGACCTTAAGCAGGTCCCTTGCCTTCTCTTGGCCTCTATGTCCTCATCTGTGGTTGAAGCGATGACCTGTAAGGGCCCTCCCATGCTAGGAGCCTGCCTGATTCCAGCTGCCACCATCTGTGCTCCAGAATTCACCAGGTCTGTCTGTGATAGGCCTGAGGCTGGACAAGGGGATCCAGAGCAAAGGTGCCAAGATTTTAGGGACCATCGACTCCCATCTTGGAGGTGAGCACCTCCTCCCAGGGCGTCCTCAAGGTGCCAACCTGGGGGACCTCAAAGTGAAGTTCCGCAGGCAAGTGCCATGTGACCATTGTGGCATGGCCCCTCATCCTCCTAGCCAGAGCACAAGAGGAAAATGTTTGATGTGTTGGTACCTAGAGAGGGCTACAGACCAGGCCAGGATGGGTGGGGATAAAGGAGACATTGGAAACCACATGGGTACGCTTATGCTAGCACTTTTTGAAAGTCGTGCTAAATCCAGGTTTGCATCTGAGCAACACAGCCTTGCCAGTTTGGGGGTGGGCTGGCAAGGGGGCATGGCAAGGGATTTGGTGGCTTCTATACCTTTCCCATCAGGGATGCCCATCACTAAAGTGCATCCCATGAAAAGAACACCTAGGAAGAGCGGTGCTAAAAATAGCAAGGGGGGGTGTAGAAGAGGAGGGGTGGTGAAGTTTGTAACCGAAGCCTGGGGGCTGACCCACGGGCTGCCCAAGGCTGGGCGGAGGGCTCTCTGAGCACCCAGCCGCTGCCGCTGCCGAGAACTTGTTTGGAGAGGACTTGGCCCGCTTGCGCGCCGGCCTGGGAAGCGGTTGGAGGCTGCTCTCCTCCTCTCCCCACCCCGCCCC
>NW_005356042.1:4445008-4502330 GCF_000412655.1 Myotis brandtii | reverse complement strand
AGGCCAAAGGGGCTCGCGGGGACTTCTCGCGGCCACCCAGATCCTGCCGCTGTACCTTCGGCCTGAGCAGCAAGCTGTGGGTGGACAGGCTCTTGGGCACCGGGAGGCGGTAGGGGGCTTTGAGGTGAGTGGCCTCCTGCACCCTGGTGGTGGCTGCGCTTCTTACACTCGGTACCACAGAGGGACTGTGCCACGTGTTACTGCTTTTAATCCTCGTATCATGGCATAGGTCCTATGCCATAGGAGGTACCCATATTCCAGATGAAGAAACTGAGGATAAGAGAGCTTAGGTAACTGGGTCAACGCAGCACAGCTAGTGAGCAGCAATGGCTGGTAGTCTCTCTCCATCTGTTAGACACTGCCTGTTGGTGGAAAAAATGCATATTGAGCCCTCTCTGTGCCCCACACTGTCCCAGGCACCCCCAGACCCAGCCTTCTTGATAACAAACAAAACAAATAGGTAAAATGCCAGGCTAGTATCAGAGTGAAAGCCAGGCAGTTACAGTCTGGGGAAGGGCAGCCTCTAGGAGGGCGTGCCCTCATGTGCCATATGCCCAGCCTGGCAGGTCCCGGACCCTGGGGCAGAGCTTGCCAAGAGCCTCACCTGTGAGTGGGAAGAGAGAGGGATGGGAAAGCTGGGTGTCTTGAGGGGAAACCATGGCCCCTACAGTAAAGCATAAGTGAAGGGTATATGGCCTCTGTGCCTGGGCCTCAGGCTGGTGCAGCCCCTGGCAGCGTGGAAACGTCCCAGGATTTCAAGGTCAAAAAGAACTTAAAGGTCATGAACTTCAGCCCCTTCGTCAGTGCTTCAGTCTCCACCAGACTCTGCTTCCAGGTTACTGACTCTGCTTGAATACCCCCAGCGATGAAGAAGTCACTTCCTATCATAGCAGTCCATCCCATGATCCCACCCCGGGAATATGCCCGAGGGCTATGAGAAAACTCTCTTCTGGTTAGCAAAAGGCCTCCTACCTGTGTTTCCTATCCACCCCGGTCCTGTCCTCATGGGCAGCACACTAGACGTCAGGTTCACTCTTAGACCCAGTTGCCTTTGGAGAATGTTAATAGAGAGATTATGACCCCTTTAGGCCGCATCTGTTCCGGTCTTGCACCTTTTCTGACTTGACATTTCCCAGTCAGGCTCCATCCTGCCTCCCTCCCTGGGAGAAAGTCGGTGGGTCTCTGCTGGACACCAGGGTGGCCTGGAAGCGGAGACCTGCTCTCACCTCCTTCCTTCTGGAAACCTGCCACCATTGATGGTGCTAAAGACGCATGTGCTTCTTGACATCAGTTCACACTGTGGATTCCTCTGGAGCCCTGAGACCTCCAAGCCAAGCCCCACCCCCACCTCCTTCTGGTTTTGCTTCGTACTAAGAATTCAGTTACTTGTCTGCTTACTCATCCAAAATGAAGGACTGAGAGTGAGGAGAAGGTGGTGTACTGATTAAGAGTGTGGGCTCCAGAATCAGCTGCTCGGGGGCTGTATGCAAGTCACCAACATCTCTGATCGATTTTCCCATCAGGAAAAATGGGGAGAACTCACAGGTTTCATGGGATGGGCTGAGGGATAGAGTGCCTGCAGTGTAGGCCTGCCACACCGAGGTACTACCCACGGGTCTGGGGAGTCTCACAGGGCCTGTGGGAAGAATTTTGAAGATGCAAAAGACATGGAAGGGTACAGATGCCAGCTAAAAGTCTAGGATGGCCCAGCCAGAGTAGCTCAGTGGATTGAGCATCATCCTGTGCACAGAAAGGTTGCCAGTTTGATTCCAGGTCAGGACACATACCTGTGTTTTGGGTTCAATCCCCAGTTGGAAGGCAACTGATTGCTGTTTCTCTCTCTCTCTCTCTCTCTCTCTCTCTCTCTCCCTCTCCCTCTCCCTCTCCCTCTCTCTCTCCCTCTCCCTCTCTCTTTCCCTCTCTAAGTATGTCCTCAAGTGAGGATTTTTTTTTAAGTCTAGGCTGGAGGAGGTAGTAGGAAATGGTAATGCAGGAAAGGCAGGATACACCCCAGGCCCCGTGGACGCCACCTCCCCAGAGAGCGGCTCACCCAAGCCAGCTAGCCAGCTTTGCTTTGGTTCATTCTAGAAGCACATAGTTGGGAAGAGACTTAGGAAAGAGTGTGCCCAGCCCACTCTCCTGTCCACTGCACACAGAGCTAGAGCTGGAGCCTGCATTCAAGGCCGGCCTCTGTCCAACCCCGTTCTCCTTCTCAATTCAGTCCTCCTCATCCATTCTCAGGACACTGGCTCCCCCTTCCCACCTCTTGTCCTGGACACTCTGGCTTCCACCTCTACCAGCCAGCCTCCTCCTGGCCATGCCACACGGTCCCACCCTTCCCATCAGATCGCCCCTCCCTCTGCTCTGCCCTCTGCCCTCCAGATCCCACCTTAAGAGTCTGTGTGACAGTCCCTCTTGAAGACACCCTGTTCAGAGCCCCCTCCTGCTCGGCCAGGTACAGCGAGCAGTCAGCACATACTGGCTGGGGGGCGTTCAGGATCTGGATCTCGGGTGGAATTAGCCCATGACGTAGTGAGCATGGCGGAGGGGGCCGGGGGAGGTGAGCTCCGTGAGATGGCGTGCAGGTGCCCAGGGCCTGTTTCTTTAGTGTCTCCTTGCTAGTTCATTCTTACCATTCACCTGGTGGCCATGGCTGGGGTGGCAGATGCTGTCCTTGGGGACAGACCGCAATTTTGTAATTCAGTCCCTTCATGAGCTCAGCTAAGGACCCATCGCTTCCCTGAGTGGAAGGAAAGATGGGCCTGAACAGTGGCAGGTTGGTCACTGCACAGGGCACCAGCCCACACTCCGCTCACCAGACCTTGGCTTCTGCGGCCGTGAACACCTTGTGCTTACACCCAAAGGTACCAAAGCACGAGAGGCGGTGCCCCTTTAGATATGTGTGCTGTTCGTGGGCCTCTGCCCTTGCTCTTGGGGCATCACACACAACCTGTCATGTATGCGTGCTGGAAGCTGCGCCTCCAGAGGCCCTGAGAGCCAAGGCATCTGTCGTTGCTGACTTGGGATTCCCTCCTCCCTCATCAGGTGCTGTCAAGCATCCAGGCCCCCTCTGCATTTTTCTGGGTCCACGTCATCCTTATAGATTTCCCCTTGGCCCGGGAGTGCCAAGACAACTCTGGGGAGGGGTGGGAAGCAGGGCAGCAGGCGGGCAGGACCCACCCCACGAGTGCTGGGGACTTGGAGCCCGGCTGCGGTCAGCACAGTGAGTTCCTGCCTCCAGATGTTCTTCAAAGCCTCCGGGCTCCGCCCCCTCACGCAGCCGCCTGCGGTTGCTGGTCCTGACTCCCAGCCACCAGAACGTGAGATCACCGACTGCTTTGGCAGGGGTTTGGGGGCTGTGACCCCGGCATCAAACTATAGGTTCTCGGCTCATTACTCATCCCACTCTTGTCGGGATTGAAGTGGTCTCTGCGAATTACATCCTTGTTTAAATAGAGCTGGCTTTGGGGAGGACAGTTCCAAATATAAGCTTCGTTTATGACCAGGGTCGGGGGGGAGGGGGTGGGAGTGGAGAGGAAGCCTAAAGATGAAGATTAGAAGGCAGGGCTTGTCTGGAGGATTTGGGGGGCTTCCTGGTAGACCCAGGCCCCCTTCTCACCCTGTCTTCCCTGTCACCCAGCACTTAAAGTGAGAGGGGGCCACACCATCGCTGAGGACTGGCCGAACCGTTTTCCTCTCCTCTCCCAGGGAAGCTCACACACACAGCTCCCCACCCGCCCAGACTAGGTCGGGCGAGTCCCTTGAGTGAAAAGCACATGGCTTAGAGGGGTCTTAGCGTAGGGGCCATGAGGCCAGAACCAGGCACTGACCCCGTGGGGGCCCTGGTTTCATTACAGAGAGGGCCAGGTAGGCCTTCCTTCAAGATGCAGTACGCAGCTACCTGTTCGGGGCCACCCCCGGACCCCAGAGGAAGGAAGGAGGGAGTGCCCATGGACAAGTGAGTGAATGGACAGGTGGGAGCAAGAGATTCGTGAGCTGATGCACATGAATGAAATGGGGGCCCATGCCTGGGACGGTGCCCACAGCAGCCTCTCCTTCCATCCTCAGCCCCTCCTATGAGTGGGCAGGTGGGAGACAGTGGCAGAGCAGGGGACAGAATGTCCTGCTAACAGCCTCTGTCCTGACTCTGAGCTGCTCACAGGGCCGGTGTCCCACCCAGTGGCCAAACAGAATCCACATTCATGAGTGGCCATTGAGTCTTTCCAACGGCCTGGGCACAGCCCCTGGCTGCAGAATGTGCCCGTTGCATTTTCCGAATTCCTCCAGGCGCTGGGCCAGGCGGTGTGTGTAAACAGGGCCTGCTCCTCCGAGCCCTCATTTGGCCAGCAGGGCACTGCCCTCTAGGGATGCTGCGGAGGGGGCTTCTCTGGGTTCCTTGCAAGGGGTGTGAGTGGTGACTGATGCAACACACCAGGGAGTGGTCAGTGTGGATTTACCAAGGCCATGGCCAGACGGAGGAGAGGAGCCAGGACCAGGTCCCGGTACCGGAGGTGGAGGCTGCGGTGCCGGGTGCTAGTAGGCGTCTGTGTCCTACATCAGCCCTACATGGCAGGAGCATAGCATACAATTCACCCCTTTAAAGTGTACAGTACCGTGGTTTTTAGTATATTCACAAGGTTGTGCAACCATCACAACCATCTAATTCTAGAGCAGTCTCATCACCCCCAAAAGAAACCCCATGCCATTGGCAGTCGCTCCCAACTTCCCCTCCCCCAGTCCCTGGCAACTACTAAGCTACTTTCTGTCTCTGTGGGTTTGTCTCCTCAGGACATTTCATATAAATGAAATCACACAGTATTTTTCTTTCTGTGACTGCTTTTCTTAACTTGTCATAACGATTTCAAGGCTCATCCATGTGGAAGCCTGCACTAGGGCTTCCTTCCTTTTTAAGGCTGAATAATATTCCAGTGTGTGGATGGACCACACACTTTTTTGCTTATCTATTGAGCGCCAATGGGCATTTGAGCTGTTTTCACCTTTTGGCTATCGTGAGTAACGCTGCTGTGAACATTGGTGTGCAGTTTTATGTGGACATGTAATTTCGTTTCTCTTGGGTGAAACTGTGGGGTCATGTGTTCACGATAACCCTTTCAGAAGGGGCCAGACTGTGCCCCACAGCAGCTGCAGCATTTCTCATTCCCACCAGTAGGTGAAGGGTAGGGGCCTCTTCACCCCCTTCTTATGGACAGGAAACCAGCACAGAGAGGCAGAGGCACTGGCTCAGAGCTGCACAGCAGAAGGGGGGCCCAGGATTTAACCTCTGCCCCGGGGGCCCGAGCTCTGAGCACACAGATGGGGAAATTGAGACAAAGAGAGTGGCAGTCATGACTCTGAGGCAATCTTTACAGGACAGTCCCATCCTGCAGGGGGCTTCTGAGGACTGGTGCCCGCTCTGGGCCCTCTCCATGCCTGTTACCGGTTGTCTTTCCTTGAATGAAGGGGGGGGAGGGGCTCACTCCTTGAGGCAGGACCCTGATACACTGCCAAAAACGTATACTGCTCATCTTTGCCAAGACTTCCCCAAAGGGACCCTCAGCCTTTCCCCAGGATGACTGTGCATTGAGAAGAGGGAATAAGCATTAATCCCAAAGGCTTGAATGTACTTACCAAGGTCAGGTGATCTATGGAGTTTTCGCTCAGCCCGAAACCTGTCCTGTGGTTACTTCCTCAGTTCCTGAATGTACAATCGGAGTACACATACCCAACAACCAGCAGAATCCACAGTTCTTGCCCCAGAGAGGTTAAGACACCTGCCCAACGTCCACCAGCTAGGAGAAGTCAGAGGGCCCATGAGCACCATGCACCTTCTCCAACTCCGACAGGCAGGCGCACTCTGCCCCGGAGCGCCCAGACTGGCTCCTGCTGAGAAGCGTCTCGCTTGGACACACCGCATGGGGGAGGGGTGTTGGAGGCTTCCCTGGACAGGCTGACTTCTTTGACCTCAGGCTCAGGGTCAGAAGAGACACTGTCCTCCGCAGGAAGGCCACAGCGCAACACTGCCAGGTGGTGGGCACCTCTGTCCTTCGTGCGTGCATCTCACAATCACTGTGGAGGGCCACCCGGGGCCAGGCTGTGCGCCAGGCATCAGGGCCATTCAAACTGGCCAAGCCCTCTTCCATTGCAGAGGCTCACAGCCTGGGTAGAGGGCAGCCAGGGAGCGAGGGGGCCAGTGGCTTCCTACGTAGCAACTGTAGGAAAGGCTCATGCGAGTGCCCAAAGGAGGGCATCTGAACGGGATCAGCTGAGGCCAGCCAGGTGAGGCCGGGGGAGGAAAGGCTCATGCGAGTGCCCAAAGGAGGACATCTGAACGGGATCAGCTGAGGCCAGCCAGGTGAGGCCGGGGGAGACACAGGGTTCCAGGTGGGGATGGCGTATCCCCAGCACTGACCCGAGACAGACCAGGAGATAGCCTGGGCCCAGCCCCTTCCTTTGGGAGAAAGGGCGAGTGGAGCAGCCCGCCTCAGGCATACAGCTCTGAGAGTCAGAGTCTTGATTCGAGCCCACCTGGTTCTTACTGCAGCCCCCTTCACCCCAGGGACTCAAAGGAGAGCAGCTGAGGGGAAGATGATGCCCTAGTGGGGTTCCTGGCCAGGTCTGCCAGGAGAAGTAGGGTCCCCACCCCTTGAGATAGTCGCCACTCCCCACGCAATCATTCAGGGCTGGTCTGTACCATGGTGGGAGGATGAGCACTTGGCAGGTGGAGCTACTGTGAGTGCTGTATCTCCCCTCAACCAGGGAGTGGGGTTGTGGCTGTCATTTTACAGGTGAGGAAACTGAGACACAGAGAGAAGAAAGAACTGTCGTCAAGAGCCCAAGGTCTAGGCACGGCCGAGGGGCAGGTCAGGCAGTGAGTGGGCGCTCACCAGGCCCACCTCCCAGCCTGCAAGAATCTCTTTAAAGAGCCGAGCTGTTGCTAGTGGCCTGTGCTATGAGGGGGTGTCTTCAGGATCTAGAAACCCAGAAACCAAAGCCTTCTCTTGTCCCAGCATGTGGCAGTGTGCAATCACCAGAGCAGGGAAGTGTGTGAGTATGTGAGCGTGCTGCATGCATGTATGTGTGTGGACATGTATGTGCACATCTGTGAGCACATGCATGTATATATTGTGTGCTTGTGTGTACATAATGGTGTGCACCCACATGTGTGTGAATGCATGCATGTGTTTGTGTGAGCCTTCTCTTGTCCCAGCATGTGGCAGTGTGCAATCACCAGAGCAGGGAAGTGTGTGAGTATGTGAGCGTGCTGCATGCATGTATGTGTGTGGACATGTATGTGCACATCTGTGAGCACATGCATGTATATATTGTGTGCTTGTGTGTACATAATGGTGTGCACCCACATGTGTGTGAATGCATGCATGTGAGTGTTTGTGTATTCCTGTGTGCATGCACATGCACACATGTGAGTGTATGTGTGTGTGAGTATGTCATTGTTTTTATGAGTATGTACAGGAATATAATCTATAATAATAAAAGCATAATATGCTAATTAGACCAGACATCCTTCTGGACAACCTTCCAGATGAAGCCAGGGCTGCAGCTGCGGGATTGAGGCAGCCACTGTGGCTGCGAGGGATCAAGGCAGCTGCCCCAGCTGCAAAGGATCGAGGCAGCCTCCATGGCTGCGAAGGCCTACTCTTGCACGAATTTCATGCATTGGGCCTCTAGTATATAAAATAAAATGCAAGCCATAATTGCAAGGTACAAAGGTAATTTTAAGTGTTCTTGTAACTACATTTAAAAACATAAAAAGAAACAGATGAAATTAATTTTAACACACCATATCCAAAATATCATTCCAATATGTAATCAATATAAAATCAATGAGATGGTTTAGGTCAGTGGTCGGCAAACTGCGGCTCTCGAGCCACATGCAGCTCTTTGGCCCCTTGAGTGTGGCTCTTCCTAAGCCTTAGGAGTACCCTAATTAAGTTAATAACAATGTACCTACCTATATAGTTTAAGTTTTAAAAATTTGGCTCTCAAAAGAAATTTCAATCGTTGTACTGTTGATATTTGGCTCTGTTGACTAATGAGTTTGCCAACCACTGGTTTAGGTTCTTGCGGTCCCGTGTACGCTTTACACCTAGCTCGCGTCTCCGTTCTGACCAGCCACCTGCAAGCACTCAGTGGCCATGCTTGCACATGGCTGACGTGCACCATTGGGCTGTAAGTGCTCTTCAGCTGTGGAATCCCTGACATGACCCGTAGCATAGCTCCCTCCTGTCCAAGCCCCCCTCGGCCTCCAGGACACCTGTTCAGACTGCTCTTCCTTCTCTAAGCCTTGGTTTCTCAAACTGGGGTCCGGGAGACAGAAGTCTCTCCTCCTCCCCTAGGTCTGCTGAATCAGAATCACTGGGAAGGGCCTGAGATCTGCATCTTAACTAGCTCCCTGGTGACCTTGCCCACAGTGAAATTTCAGACTCTCTTAAGCCCTTACCTTTTTATCCCTAGATGCCATGTTCTGGGCACACTGGACAGGAGCTGTCCAGAAACGTACCATTTCCTTGATCACCACCATACCATTGCACATGCTATTTTTCTTTTCTTGGGATATTTGGAAAACTCCTATCCATCCTTCAAAACCCACCTCCAACATTGCCCTGCCACATTGCCCTGCCTTTCCTCTAAGTAAGGCAATGTGAGTTCCCTCCCCTGCATTGCTCCTTCTGAAATCTACCCTGTGCACGGTGGTCCCTGGAGTGCTGGAACTTGGTGAGGGTCGAGACTGCCATCTCCTTTCTGAAATCCCAGGTCCTAGCCAGGCCCCAGCTCGGAGCAGTCTCCAAGCACGTTGTGGAATAAATCTGGGCCTGCGTGGGTGGGTTGGTCTCTGCAATCTCAGTAAACATCTGGCCACAGGGCCTGGCAGGAAGCTGACCTCGAGGGTACCACTCGCCTGGCAGCCGTGCCCTGTCTATAAATATATTCTAAACGCTGAGCAGCCCACAAGCATTCCTGCTCCCACCCGCCTGAGGGCCCTCCCAGCGGAAGAAAGGCAGCCGGAGGCCCTTGAGCCTGGCGGTGGCAGTCCCTCCCGGTGAGTGGGAGCGTGCCCACTCCAAGGTCAGCTCAGGGCCTGCCGAATCCGATTGTTATCTGAGCGTGCTTGCCGACATGCCTAGCGCCCAGGCTGCATTTAGCTCTGGGAAAGGCTTCCCATACCGGCAGCGTGCTTTTCTTGGATGTCTAGGCTGTATTTATGCCGGGCTGGTGCCTGAGGAATAATTAAAGTCTCAGAGGCCACCGGAGGGGCCTGCCTGCTGCTGGGCTGTAGGTGCCTGGGTCTGCGCACCCAGGCCTGAGGCCCTCTGGTGCCATATTGCCCAGAGCCTATTGAGTTAAAGATCAAAGCTGGACTTTGACCAAGGTGTGTGTGAGCTGAGCCCCGCCTGGACAGGAGACTTCATCATGTCTGGCATGAGGAAGGCTCAGGTGGGAGTCACGCAGGCAGCTGTGGGGCTTCATTCTAGAGCCTCACCTCTTCGAGCCTCAGTCTCCCCACCTGGCCCTAAGCATCGCGAGTCCTGCCACCCGGGCTGGGAATGAGGACCTGTGTGATCGGCCATCAGTCTGAAAGTGCTTTGTCTGCCACAGGCCAGGCCTAGTGTCTGTGGCTGGTATCGTTCCGACAGCAGTGGACACTACTTCACCTGCCTTCTGCAACCAGGTGTCTCAAACATGTGCCTTCAGGAAAGATTGTCAGGCCCCAAAGCGTAGATCAGCAGTGGCCTCACAAAGAAATGGCTCCCCGCCTACACCAGCGTCGTCAGGAGACGTGGGATGCCAGCCACGGGGGTCATGTCAGATTGGGCTGGGAATGAGGACCTGTGTGATCGGCCATCAGCCTGAAAGTGCTTTGTCTGCCACAGGCCAGGCCTGGTGTCTGTGGCTGGTATCGTTCCGACAGCAGTGGACACTGCTTCACCTGCCTTCTGCAACCAGGTGTCTCAAGCATGTGCCTTCAGGAAAGATGGTCAGGCCCCAAAGCGTAGGTCAGCAGTGGCCTCACAAAGAAATGGCTCCCCGCCTCCACCAGTGTCGTCAGGAAACGGATGCCAGCCACGGGGGTCATGTCCGATTTTCCAATGGCTGCACGGGGAAAAGAAACAGGCGATACAAACGCTCATGATATATTTAATTAACCAGCATAACCAAAACACTTTCATCTTAACACGTTGTCTAAAAATTATCAATGAAACATTTCACATTCTTCAGGCACTCAGGGCAGCCTCGGGGTGCGGGGATGGGGCTGCACTCAGGTCCCAGCTTCTGGGCATCACTATGTCAGTTCACTGGCATCGCCTCCCCTGGCCCGTGAGCTCCTGACACCCACTGTGCCTGGTCATTTCTGGGCCCCGGGGGCCAGGCAATGTGCAGGTGCTCAGCGAGACAGATGCGGTGCCTGTGGGAATGGGGGCTCAGGGACTCCCAGCGCTGTGGTTTCCACGTGGTCTCTGTCCTGGTGGTCCCCACAGGCACCCATGCCCACTCTAGGGCACCTGTACCTTTCGACCTGCCCTGCACCCCGTCTCATCCATTTCCTCCCTGCTCCCCTGGATAATGCCTTAGCCCTAGCAGCCTCAGACTGGCTCGGGTCCTAGGAGTGAATCAGCCCTGGGACCCCCCCTACCTGGGGGCGAACTGTAGGCAGGGCCTCAAGAAGTTGTGGCAAGGAAAGGGTTTCTCTTATGACCATGGACAGCCAGTTAGGAAGCACTGGAGGGAGGTGGCTATACATGGGTGAAATGCATGTACACATGTTATTGTAGACATATATATTGGTCTATATATTGTTATATATAATTGTACACACTTTATATATCATGTACAAATTGTGTATTTAACTTACTGGGATTGGGTGCCATTCTGGGGTACTGCAGACCAGGCACCATGCTAGGACTTAGTCCAGTTGGTCCCCATCCCACAGCACCCCTCGGGGTGGATAATGCATTCATAGCATACTTCCTGCTGAGGCTCTGAGGTTGCACACCCATCAAGGAGAAGGGACTGGGCCCACATGTGCAAATATGAAGTCTATTTCCTTCACTCTTGTAGGTCACCCCCCAGGCCAGTGACAGCTGTAGTCCACACACAGTGCCCCAGTGCCAGAAGATGGTCACGTGTCAGCCCTGCTGTGTGGCCCCAAGAGCACTCACTGCATTCAGACTGCCTCCCCTCTAGACACATGTCCTGGAAGGTCATGACCCTGGGTCATCCCAGGAGAACTCCAGAGGCTCCACTCAAGCTGGTCATCTCACTGCAGCCAAGACGCCTCCACCCATGCGCTCGCTCCTACTAGAGGCTTAACGTTGGGCTGGGGCTGAACAGGGCAGTTATCCACAGGGTTGCCCACCGTCTATTCCCTCATTTCCGTTCTTACATCTCAGCTTTGTGTCCTTTTTCCTTGTCACCCACTTCTAGCTTGGCCTTCGGACTGTCTTTTCTGTATTCTTGTGCTTTGGGTCGCCTGAGTGCAAGTGATGATAACAGACCTCCTGCAACACAAAAGGGTATTTATTGGCCTGTGGGACTGCAAAGTCCATGCACTAGCAGGTTTCTGGTAGAGGTGGATCCAGGTTCCCAGGCAACACCTCAGGAGTTGGCCCCTCTCTCAGGAGACCCTCCTGAAGGGTGGCAAAGAGGGACCCATGGCGTAGGCCTCTGTCCCACCCACCAGCCCAGCAAAAGTTCCCAGGGAAGCCTCTCATTGGTAGATCCATGCCCACTGCCCACCCAGACTCCATGGCCCGGGCACAAGGTGCTTTCAGGAAGGTCTGGGTCATGTGCCCAACCCTGGGACCTGGGGGTGAGATCAGCCCCACCCAGGTCTCATGGCCTGGACATACCCTTCCTTCCCTCTCTTCCATTCTCTGGGTCCCCTCCCAGCTATTTGGAAAGATAGGGGGAAGAAGAAGGGCGAGTGGGCTGGCAAATTTCAGAATTCCCAGAGGGTTGGGGAGCGGGGGGTGCGGCAAGGTGGTATATTGTCCTATGTTAGTAATCTTTACCCCAACATATAAATATGAATCCAAATATTTATATAGGCATTGTGTGTGTGTGTGTGTGTGTGTGCGCGCGCGTGTGTGTGTGTGTAAGAGAGAGGGGGGCATAGAAGAGATGGTAGGTAGATAGGTAGGATGATACATAGAGAGAATCTCCTATGTAAGGTTTCTTTTGGACATTTGAGTCAAGTTTCAGTGACTATACAAGTTGGAAACCCCCAGCCTACGATGACCTCAGACCCTTTGCATCCCTGACATGCTGGCATCTGGAAGTCTGGGAGTGACAGTCAAACCAGGAGCCTGATCCTACCTCCCCAGCCTCCCTCGGGCACAGGCCCCTGGAGTTAGGGCACCCGGACCCTCACGTGCAGGGCAGAGGCACCTCTCTCCCTGCCCAGAGTCTCGAGTAAGAGATGGCATCGCTCCCGGCAGCCAGGCAGGGAAAGGCTCAGTCAGCCCACTGGGCAAAGCCGGGTCAGCGAAAACAAAACAAAAGCCTCAGAAAGCACGTCCTATCAGCAGATGAGGAAAATGCTGGAGGGAGTGACACCTCTCCCTCCTGGGGCAGGGCCTTTGATCCCTGCCTCCCAGCTGTGTAGTCTGAAGGGCCTCTGCGATGTCCAGCTCCTCACAGGGACCAGCGTGGGGAGCTGGGTCCTCCCCACCCCACTTCTTATCTCTGGTCCCTCTGCTCAGGACGCAAATGCAAAGACACAGTGGCTCCTGGGAGAAGTCGGGTGACCAGCACAGAGGGAGATGTCAGCTTTGGGGATGAACTTGAATTTGGGTCATTTGCAGCAGCTGAAGCATCTGGGATGGGACTTGTGACCAGACAGATGGGGTCCAGGTTGCTTCCCCACAGAGAACAGCCATTCTCATAGGTCCAGGGGCAGAGGAGGACGAAGTTACAACAGCCATTTGTCAGCTCCACTGTGCTGAGCTTGACCTGCACTGTCTTGTTTAACCCCCCAAGACCCTGGAGACTCTATTTTATCCCCGTTTAACAGATACGAAAACTAAAGTCAAGAGACGTTGACACTACAGCTATCTATTGCCATGTGCCAAACAGCCCCAGACCTGGAGGATTCAGACAACAGAATTCCATCATTTTTCATGATTCTATAGGTGGGCAGCATGGCTTTCTCCCCTCCAGCCTGGGCCACTCGGGGGTGGCCAGCTGGTCACAGCTCGTTTTGCTTATGAGGTTTGGGCAGAAGCAGCTGGGTCATTTTGAGAGCACCCAGCCAGGCAGTCCTTTCTCCTAGGTGTCTTCTCCCCAGCTCTGCTGGGCCTGGGGCCCCCTAAGAAGGAGGGCCAGGCTGTGCCCACAGGGCAGCAGGAGCACTGGGCACCCAGGAGGTGGGGGCCATACTCCAGGCCCCTGTTGGCCTCAGGGTGACACAAGCACTCTGGGCCCTTGGCTGTGTGACCCTAGGCAAGTCTCCATGTCTTTCTGGACCTCAGCTCCTCAGCGAGGAGATGGGAATTCACTATTGTGCCAGCCTCACGAATTAGCATGAGAATCAGCCCTGGTGGTGGAGGTGGTGTGTACGGGTGAAGGGAAACAGAGCTGCTTATCATCACACCTGCCCGCATGGCCGCCACTGGGGAGCACACAGCCATTGGCCCTAGTGATGGAATGGGACCTGGATGCCAGTGGAAGAGCCTGACCTCTGGGGTCAGCACACCCAAGTCCCATTTCTGCCCAGCCCACAGCATGACCTTTGAACTTCAGCATGTGACCCTACCCAGCAAGGTAGCTGAGCACATCTGCCTCAGAAACTCAGACTGGCACCCACCTTCCTCCAGGTCTGGCCAGTCCAAAGCTCTGCGACACAATCACCAGCGGGGTGGCAGCACCGTATTCCAGCTGGGGCACCAGGCCCACCTGCTGGCAGCGGGGCCCACTCTCAGCCTTCCAGGGCGGCTTCTGCTGCTCCCAGGAGCAGTTCCTCCCGGCTGCTGAGGCGGGAAGGAGCCCTGTCGCGCTGTGACTAGGGCTCCTGGAAGCACTTTGCTTCTGCCTGCTTTCCAGAACCTCCCAGCCTGGGGGCTTCCTGGGGCCCAGGACCAGCCTCTCCAGATCAGTCCCTCTCTCAGCTGTGAAAACAGCAGCAGCCCTGGGAGAACTCGGGGCTGCTCGGCTGTGGGTCAGCTGGTGGCTGCAGTGCAGGGGCCCTAGTTAGAGACTGGGTGAGCTGGGACCACACCCAGCTTCATCTGTGCTTCTTGGCATCTCAGTGGACAGGCAGAGCTGGCCCTGCTCTCAGGGCACTTTGGTATCTTCAAGGACCAAAGCATGATGGTTACTGAGCCCAGGACTGAGCCGACCCAGAGAAGGGGCTCAAGACAGTAGGCCAGTGTCTTCCTCTGGGGATGGAGGCTCATCCATCCAGGGGGAAGAATAGTCATGGCCGGAGTCACAGCTGGCTCTCCCAGCCCAACCCCTTGCCAGTTCTTTGGCCCATGAGGCTCTAGGACCCTTCATAGACTCAGGCAGAAGGGAAGACCCAAACCCCAGATAACTCATAAGGCCCCTCCCCACACAGGACCCCAGAACTGACCAGCACTGAGCCCAGAGGAAGTAGGGGGCTCATCCCCTCTCTCAGCCTTGGAATAGAGCTGTCAGTGATAGAGCTGTGGCACCTGTGCCATTCAGCTCGTCATGTAGGGCGTGGTCATATGGTGGGGCAGTTGCTTAGTCTAGGGCAGTGGTTCTCAACCTTCTGGCCCTCTAAATACATTTCCTCATGTTGTGACCCAACCATAAAATTATTTTCGTTGCTACTTCATAACTGTAATGTTGCTACTGTTATGAATTGTAATGTAAATATCTGATATGCAGGATGGTCTTAGGCAACCCCTGTGAAAGGGTCATTCGACCGCCAAAGGGGTCGCGACCCACAGGTTGAGAACCACTGGTCTAGGGTGTTGCAGAGGCAGTAAGCCAGGGGCTAGAGTAGAGCACTCAGGGCCCCAGGGCCTGAATTCTAGTCTTGGAGACAGGTGGATGGATAGAGGGATGGATGGATGGATGGATAATGAATAGTAGATGGATGGATGAATGGATGGATGCAAGATTGGATGATGGATGAATAGATGGGAGGATGGATGAATGGATGGTGAATGGATGGATAGGTGGATGGTAGATGATGAGTGGATGAATTACTAAGTTTGCCAAGCGTTATGCCAAGCAGTAGGCACAAGGGTGAACCTGTCGAATGAGGCCCTGTCCTCCAGGAGCTTCTCATCCAGCACAGGAGGCGATTCACCCAGGTGAACAGGTGAAAGAGGACTCCTAGTGCCATGAAGGACACTGCATTGCAGCAGGATGATGGTCGCACAGGAGCACGGTTTGGGGAGTGGGGGTGGGCGGTGTCAAGAAGACAGTCTAGGATGCTGGGCACGTCACATCCCAGACAGACATTTCGCATCCCAAAGGCACCCTGGTTTCCCCTCTCTGAATAGGAACTTGCCCTCGCCCCTAGTCACAGCTCTGATTCCTCACACCTGTGCCCCAGACCACCACCATTATTTGCTTTCTCTGAGCCCAGCGGTTCTCAACCTGTGGTCGCCAACCTGTGGGTCCCGACCCCTTTGGGGGTCGAACGACCCTTTCACAGGGGTCGCCTAAGACCATCGGAAAACACATATATAATTACTTATTGTTTTTGTGATTAATCACTATGCTTTAATTATGTTCAATCTGTAATAATGAAAATACATCCTGTATATCAGATATTTACATTATGATTCATAACAGTAGCAAAATTACAGTTATGAAGTAGCAACGAAAATAATTTTATGGTTGGGGGTCACCACCACATGAGGAACTGTATTAAAGGGTCGCAGCATTAGGAAGGTTGAGAACCACTGCTCTGAGCCCTCAGGGGTGCTGGCTGGCTTTGCCAGGAACAGGGCGGGTGGGGGTAACAGAGATGGGGTAGGTCCCTCCTGCCAACCCCAGTCACCATTCTCCTGTCCTTGGGCTTCTCTGTCCAAGCTCGCCTCCCATTCATCACCCCCTGTGTTTTCCTGGTGGGAAACAATTCCGGCAGCTTTGTGAGGAGAAACCTGAACAGGGTGGCAGGGGGCTATCCCAGGGCACATGGCCAGTTAAGCTTTCCCAGGTCTGCTGATTCCCTTGCCTGACCCACCCTGAGGGAACAGAAAGACCCCATTAAAAGGCCAGCTTTCCCTAGGAAGATAAAAACATAAACGCAACACCCAGCCTCACGTGTCAGAGTTCAAGTATGTTCGAATACATAGATCAGTCCGCTTTCAACTTTTACGAGGTCCAGACCCTTAGGAGGGAGGAGGAAGGGGGATGGAATGAGGAGCCTGTGAGCTGCTGTCTAAGGCAGAGTCCAGGGAGGGTGGGTTGGGTCAGGTGTGGGTGGTGGGGCACCCCCAGCCCACTCCCAGAGCAAGAGGCAGGCCCCTGTGGATTCATCCCACTTTCTTACGGTGGGAATCTCTTCTTGCTTTTATCTCCTTGGTCAGGGCTCCTTTCTATTTTGCAATTTTTATAAATGTATAACTTGAATTATTGTACTCTCAGAAGTGTTCAGTTTGGACAACACATTCTGTGATCTGCCTAGAGGCCAAGAAGGGGCCTCCCACTGGCCACACCTCTTGGGGCCACACTGAGGGACCCTCCAGACATGTTTCCTTCCAGAACTGATCGTGCGGATGGAGTTCATGTGCCGTCTAACATCCCAAAGCTCCCTTGCGACTCTGGGATCCTGAGGAAAGCAGCTGGCATTTTTGTGGTGGTAGTTGTTTTATAGCAGCGATTCTCAACCTGTGGGTCGCGACCCCTTTGAGGGTCGAACTTCCCTTTCACAGGGGTCGCCTAAGACCATCAGAAAACACATATATAATTACATATTATTTTTGTGATTAATCACTATGCTTTAATTATGTTCAATTTGTAACAATGAAATTGGGGGTCACCACAACATGAGGAACTGTATTAAAGGGTCGCGGCATTAGGAAGGTTGAGAACCACTGTTTTATAGGATAACGGTTCTTATGTTTTTATGGTAAACTTTTTTAAACATACACAAAAGTAGGGAGATTGGCACCCAAACTCATGCCCATCTCGCAGGGTTACTAACACCTGGTAATCCGCCTCCATCCGTTCCTGCCCCCTGCTTACTCTTGCTCTGTTCTTTAAAGCAAATCCCAGATGCCACATTATTTAGCCTGTAAAGACTTCCGGAAAAGCAGTCGGCCCTTTAGATAAACTGGCAATCGGCAGAGTGTTGTCCTAATGAGTTACCAGTGTGAATGGGTTGTTTGTCTTTTTAATGGAAACGAGAATGAATTTGAGGTCGCCCACCGCCATGTGCTTTTGCAGCCGCATTCCATTAGGCTCTCTTAGCGGGGTGAGGAAGGGACGCGCCCCAGAAGCTGTGGGTCTCCTGAAGTGTGGACGCTGTCTGTGCCAGGTCTCATGGAGAGACCAGGAGGCCTGAGGACAGTTTGGAAATCTCTGGTGGAGGATAGTGGCTTCGAGGCCCGGAACAGGCACACAGCACACGCTAGTGCATGAATGAATATGCTCTCAGGGGGCTCATCCTTCTGAGCTGGCAGGGCAGGGAGAGGGGAGCTTCAGGAAGGACACACACTGGGAAAGAGGCAATTCGGGGGGCTATGTGAGGAGAAAGGTAACGAGCAGGTCATAGGGCCTGCCGGGCCCCTCAGGGCAGCCAGAGGCCAACCCAAGAAGTCAATGCCCAACGGGGTCACCTGTGAGCCCATGTAAGGTTGTATTTGGTCAAGATGCTTTTCCGCCACCGGGGAACAGAACTCAACTCAAAACAGGGTGAGCAAAAGTGAGACTCTATTGGCTCCCATAACTGGGATATGCAGGGCAGGCGTCAGGTGCAGCTGGATCCAGGTACTCAAACAGTGGCTTCAGAATCTAGTCTAATAGAACAGGGAGGGTCAGCCATGCCAGACCAGCTGGACAGAGGGCAGGGGAGGGTGGTTCCCCAGAGGAAACTCCAGGCGCTAGTGCCAGAGACAGGAGGATGGGTGCTGGGCAGGCAAGAAACAGATTTTCACACAGAGGGAACATTTGCAGCTGCAAGGATGGTCCAGGGGTGGGAAGGGAGCAGAGCAAGGTTTTTCAAGCCCTGAGCCCCGGGGTGCAGCCACATGCAGGATGGGGATTGCAAACTGTTAGCCCCTGGGGTCATATCCACCCAACACATGGGTTTGGTTGGCCACAGCTGTTTCTAAAACCATAGAATCCACAAGAATATCCAAGCTTCTGTTAGAAATCCAAGAGGAGCGTCCACAGTGGGCCGTCATGCCACCGGGAAACAGCTGCTGCCCCCTTGGATGTGGCATGAATCTCCTGTTGGGCTCCGCCCCCAGCACCCCCCATTGCCCATCCCCTGCTCCCCTGCCTCAGTGTGTTGTCACCCAGCCCCTTTGGGCATTTGCATCTGCACCTTGGGGGCCTCGAGGGGACTGTGGCTGGGAGAGGCTGAGAGAGGTGGGTGCCGGTCCCCAGTGAGGTGACACGAACAAGGCTTTGCTAAACATAGGCCCCCAGGAAATGCAGACAAGGTTTGGAGTCTCCAGGGAGTCAAGACCAGCCCTTCCCAGCTGCCACAGTGAGGCCACGTGTCCCTCGTGGTCATCACCCACCCGACCGAGTCCTGCCCCGTCCGCCTGGCAGCCCAGGCCAAAAATGTTCTCGGCCCTGCAGCTCTTGACCCAGAAGCAGAAAAACGTGCAGTTTAGTAACTCAAGATGGTTTCTGCCTTTTCCCACCTGCCCACCCCACCCCACCCAAAAAAAAACCCAAAAAACCACATACGTCAAAGTGTCTGGCAGCAGGTGAGCACAGGGTGCTGAGCTGTCTGGGGACACTTTGAAGGAAATGAATCAAGACCAGCAGAGATGTTAAAAGCTGGATGGTGGCAGGGCCAGGGACACCTTGCCTGAGGACACAGGAGCAACCGGAGCCCATGAGACAGGACCAGTCGGGAAACTGCCGCTCCACAGGTCCCTGAGCTGAGTCTAAGAATAGGGCAGGAGGGCAGAAGAAGTGTGGGTGTGATGCAGAGGGAGTTGGGTGGGGGCCGATCACCTGGGGGCTTGGCAGGTCGCTGGCTCTGGCCCCCAGAGTGGTCCTTTCTCTTCCTGGTCTCAGTTTACCTACCTATAGGTGCCTGCGGAGCTTTCCAGCGTGCGGTCCCTGCCCCTGCCCGCCCTCCCGCAGAGCGGGCTCCCTGCAGGCCGGCACCAGCCCTGGTGCTCACCAGGGGAGAGCAAGGTCGGGTCTCTCACTCTTTTCATTGTAAAAGCAATTCCTGCTCTACGGCAGAAACGGGCAGGGACATTTAAAAAGTACGAAGGCCAGCGTCCCCTGTTCCAGGCCTCCTTGGAAAACCTCAGGGCCCTCTTTGTGTGTGCATAGATGACTGTCTGCTTTTCTGCAGAGCCCCTCCCACTGGCTATCTGGAATGCTCTGTTACGGTGACACAGGTGGCCCCTCACTCTCCCTAACAGCTCTGCAGTAGCTGGGGGCCGTCCCATGGTGACCAAACAAGTCCTGTCGGTGTGTTTCGGGTTGCCAAGTTGCTTTTCTTTTCTTTCCTACAATCTTTTCCTTAATTAAAAATTAGCACAAACACATTATATTAGAAACAAAAAGACCAACAGGATGTGCCTGTAGCATGAGAAGGTGGCATCTGTTAGTCCGCACCCCCCCCTCCCCAGCGCCCCAGACTAGCCCGCTGGGCAGCATTTCACATTTACTCTCCAGCCTCTGAGACGCCAGCGGGACCACAGCTGAGCCAGGGAGCCCAAGCTCCGGTGGCCTTCGCTGAGCAGGTGGATCGGCTTGGGTGGGCTGGGCGCAAGTGGCTGGCACAGAGCTGCCTTGGGCCTCGTCTTAGCTCTGTCTCCACTCCCACCTGATCCATGCAGTGACCACACCTTGAGGAGATGCAGGCTGTGGCATCCCATAGACTCAGCTCTGGAGTAGGGTCACCCCAGGTCATCATTCCCCAGGTCAGGGTCATCCCCAGGTCAAGGTCATCCCATGTCATAGGGTCACCCCCAGAGTCACCTGTCTGCAGAAGAATGTGCCCCACCACATTCCTCCCCATCTGACTCCACAATCACCAGCTGCTAGTGCTTCCCCCAGCAGGATGAGCAGCCACCAGCAGTCTGGGATGGCAGGACACATGTGGCAGGTCTCCATGCCCATGGCCTCCAGGGCTGCCCCACTTGGTTTGAGGAAGGACCTGGGCTGAGTGACGTGGGGCTGCATCGCCTCTCTCAGGTTCATGGCAACTCAGGGTCCTTTCCTGGGCACGAGGTCAGACAGGCAGCACCGGCCAGGCCTCCCTCCCTGACGGGGAAAGTGAAGGATGAGCCTGGCCCCTTTCCAGCACCCCCTCTCCTACACTCACTCGCTGTGTGACGACCTCTGCAGCCGTTACCTTTCTGGGTCTCTGTTACCTCACCTATAGCACAAGGGGTGGGAAGTCACAGCCATTGAGCGTTTACCATGCACCAGGCATGTGACACCTGGCATGTCTTTTCATCCTGCCACAATGCTGTGAGGTAGGGATTGGTTGGAAGAATTCCAGAAAACTGTTTGGCCCATTTGTGCTCCACGTTGGTCAGATAATGGGAGAGACCAGTCTGCTGTGCATCCTTCCTGAAAGGTTCGGAGTGGGCCGGGTCGCGCACCCATGACATGAGGCCATAATGTATCAAAAGAACTTTTATTTCAGGCACCTGGTGCAGGTGGGCCGAGTCCGACAAAGGAAGCAGTAGAGACTGAAGGGAGAGGCAGGTTTTTATGAACTTCTGCTGGCTGCAAGCTGTTCTGCTAATGTAAGGGTGCAGTCCTTCGTTCCTCCCGTCACCAGATGTCTAGTGGTTATCTAAGCTATGCCGATCTCAAGACTGCAAGCTTTCTGCAAGATATCTGCTAAGCACTATAAGTTTTCTCTGCCCCGTTTTATTCTCTTTAACCCTTTCACTTCCCTTTTTGCCTTGATGGCCAGGAAGCTCAGAGCTCAATTTGGACCTCATGTGAGGTTTTTGGCTTTCAGTTTCTGTCTTAACCGCCTTGTGGTGTAGGCATCATTTTCCCTAATAAGCCACGTTGAGCCATTTTTTGGAGCAGACGGAGTATACATTTTAAAGAAACAAAGTTGGGAGGAGGGGAATTAGAGATTGAAGAATGAAAGGGAGGGGCTGTCGCCATTGGGCCAGTGTGAGGGGGTGGCTGTCATAAGAAGTTAGGGTCAACAGACTCCACAGGGTTCAGAATGACTTTTCCAGCCAGCAAACGCTTACTGAGCACCAACTGTATGCACAACACTAAGTGGTGATTTCTTCATTTGCCCTCTGGAATCTTCTCTCTCCTCTGTCTCTTTCAGGCCCACTTCTGGTTCCCAGTGATTGGCTCACATGGGCTTTGAGCCCCACCCCCTTGCACCCCTGTTCCCCGCAGACCTGTGCTGACTCAAGGCTGGCTCATCTCTCTTCACTTCTACCTTAAAGGCCAGAGAAGGAGACTCCCTGTGCCCAGCACCCCACACGCCATCAAGATAAACATGATCACAATGCCTTTCTTAGTCCCTGGCAAAATATCCCGCTTTCTTCCTTTCTTCCTACTTTTTCTCCAACTGATGAAAGAAAAACACCCAGAGGGCCAGGGAGGGAGGGCCTCTCTATGGGGTCTCAGCCAACACCACCCTCTGAAGCCAACAGAGCCAGGGCTTGTCTGGGATGAATATCGGCGTTATTCAGCCTGCACACCGTAGGGGCCAGGCAGCCCCTGCTCCCAGCCAGCCCCTCTGCAGTGGGCCCCTCTGCAGGCAGACAGGGGGCTGAGCTGGGCCTTCGAGAACCAGAGTGGATCATGCAGCCAGAGACCCCCCCCCCCAACCACCAGAGTATGGCTGGAGTTGAAGGCTCCTGCCCAGGAAAATTCCCCCCAGGGTAACCTAGGCTCAGGTCATCAAGCTGGAAAAAGAAATCCCTGGCCTTGCCATGACTCAGTTTCCCCTCATGCAAAGCAGAGATAATGTCAGGGCCTCAGGGGACACCCCGCAGCCAGCCATGAACTGGTAGAATGCATTCCTTCATGATGGTGGCGAACAGGGTGGTGACGAAAATGCAGAGAGGAGGTGATGACAGTTGTCCAGAAGGTGCAGGTGCCGGAGGAAGTTGATTCTGGGTTTGGTTGAAGGTGGAGCCAACCGGAATGCTAATGGATTGGATTGGATGTGGGGGCAGAGAGGGCAGAGGCAGGCCTGACTCCAAGCATTTGGGTCTGAGCAAGTTGCCAGAGAGTGGACCATTCATGGAGAAGGAGACAATAGATCAAGGCCATGCTCTCTCCAGGAGCTCTAGAGTAGGAGCCTCTTCAGCTCCTGGGGGCTCCAGACATCCCTGGGCTTGTGGCCGCATCTGCCTCTGTTATTGTGTGGCCTCTCCCTGGTCTGAATGAATCTTGTAAGGACTCTCTAATTGGATTAAGGCCACGTTAACCTAGGATGACCTCATCTTGACTTGATTACATCTGCAATGACCCTCTTTCCAAACAAGGTCACATCCACAGGTTCTGGGGGTTAGGATTTGAACATATCTTTTGGGGGGGACATAATTCAACTCACAATTCCCCCTGTCTCCTGTCCTCTGTGCTGCCTCGGCAAAGACAAATTCAGAGGGCGGGGGACCCACAAACAATGAAACAGATTTGAGAGTGAATCACTCCTGTTAAAGCTCCAAAGAGGCAACATCTGAGCTAAGGCATCTAGACCAGACATAGCCTGACATGGGAAGGTCTAGGAAAAACATTTCAGGCAGAGGGAATAGTGAGTGCAAAGGCCCTGAGGCATGAGTGAGCTTGGTGCTTTCTAACCCTTTTTAAAAATGTTTTTATTGATTTCAGAGAGGAAATGAGAGACAGAGAGATAGAAACATCAATGAGAGAGAATCATCCATCGGCTGCCTCCTGCACGCCCCCTACTGGGGATCGAGCCCACAACCCAGGCATGAGCCCTGACAGGGGATCAAACTGTGACCTTCTGGTTCGTGGGTCAACATTCAACCACTGAGCCATGCCAGCCAGGCAACTTGGTGCTTTCTAGAAGGCTCAGGAAGCAGGGCCCCAGTGGTGCAAGGGCTTGTAGGCCAGAGTGGGACTTGATTCCAATACCACAGAGGCCTTTACACTGGAGATAGAGCCTCGCTTGTGTTTGGAAAGATCCCTCTGCTGCTTTGGGGAGAACAAGCTGTGCGAGCCACCAGGAAAGCCGAGACAGGGCGTTGCATTCATCTGGTCAAAGATGTTGGTGGCCTGGCCCAGCCAGAGAGGGCACCAGAGTTGTAGCAGGACAGAGGCCAGCCCAGATTTCTCAGAGCCTGTGGCCTATTGGCTGTGTGTTCCTGGGCAAGTGTCTCAACCTCTCAGAGCTCCTTTCTCTTATCAGTAGAGTGTGGATGAGCACCCCCACACCCGAAGGTCCCCTTTTTGTCACACAGCTGGATGGGGCCATAGTGTCATCCAGGGTCTCAGAGCCCCTCCACCTTCCAGTGTCCTGGGGACTTGCCAAGGCCCTGCCACCAGGCATCCCTCCCCCAGGAGGGGCTAGTTTCTTAGCAGGGGGAGCACCTGGCAGTGGGTCAGGAAAGGGCAAGGTCTGAATGCTTGTTGTGGAAAGTCAGGGTGACAGGGCACCTGCCGGCCTTGGCCACCTGGGAGGAGAGTCCCAATGCTTGGGAGGCCTGAGGAGACAGCAGCCCTGTGCCAGGCACACCTTGGACTCCTACCTCTCTTCCAGCTTTGCCCCTTCTCTGGCTGGAGCCCAGTTCAGCCTTAGACAGGGAGATGCCCAACTGGGTGACCTGGCACACCCCACCCTCCACTAGAGCCCTTGAGGGGGATTCAGCGCACCCCACTTCCACAGAAGCCAGCCAGGCTCCCCGTATCACACCCACATGGCTCACCTCAGCCCCTGTCTGCACAGTCTCCACAAGGCGCCAACCTCCCCGAGCTTGCCCTCTGAGGCCCCTCTGCAGCTCTCTATGTGACCTAAGGACATGGCCCACCCTCTCTGTGCCCTGCTAGCCCAGGAGGTCCTTTGTCGGTGAGGGACTTTTCCCCCTCCAGGTGAGGTTCTGACAATCCTGAGAACTTTCCAGAGCACAGGGTCAGCAGACGTGTTCACGTCCTGATCGCCCTGAACTGGGCCTTCTGGGACGTCAGTCCATGCGGTGGGGTCTGTGTTTGTGCCGTCTATAGTCATGTCCCAGCACCTGGCAGGGAGCTTGGCACACCCTCGCTTTGTCGAAATTCTATGAGTGAATGAGTGAGTGACCGGAGAGCCTCAGTGGGTGGGAAAGGTCACACAAGACCAACCGTAGGCTCAATCTGGCCTCACACAGTAGTTATTTTGTTGTATGTAAATTTGTTGCCAAAGCTTAAAAATAAGGAGATTTCACTTTAAAACCTGGATTTCTGGCTTTTCCTGAAAAATCAGAGAGCCTGCCACTGTGCTGGATTTCCTGGCGGCCACAGTTGGCGGAGCTTAGAGCAGCTGCCCGTCAGGCGAGTGGGCATGGGCCGCGGTGCAGCTCGTGCAGCCGTGCACCCTTGTCAGAGGCACAGATGGGTGGCCAGGTGGACACCACAGTGTCGCTCCCCCACGCCCCGCTCGGTCCCTGGCACTGGGGACATGGAGGCACATAAAACTGATCGGAAGCTTGGTCCTGGGGATAAATAGTCAAACATGGTGGGTGTGAGAGGGTGCGGCCCAGGGGCTGAGTCCAGCCAGGACAGGGATGGGGTGCTGGAGGCCTGGAAGGACAGGTGGCAGGTGACACTCATGCAGACAGAGGAGGGTGAGACAAGAGACAGGGTCCCATCTCTGAACAGCACAGACCCACCCAGCTCTCCTCCTTCCTTTCCTGCACCCCCACCCCAAAAAGCCATCTTTAGCTTTGACAATGTCCTCCCCTCCCCGACACCCCTCCCCCAGCGCGCGCCCCGAAGCCCAGCAGGAGGGCTGTCCCTCCCATGATGCACCGGGCAGCTGGCAGAGCTGAGCAAGTAAATGGCAGGTACAGTGAAGGCCCAGACAGGAGCGGCTTTCAGGAAGGGCTGTCGCGGCTGTGAGTCCTGGCAGCCCCTTTGTTTTCCAGCACCGTGTGTTTGCTGACTTTTCATGAAAGGAGAGGCACCGGGTGGTGTGGGGCCCCCCCTGCTCTGTCCTGAGAGAAGAGGCGCCCGTCAATGCCTGAGACCCTGCGCCACAGCATGTGACTGTGTCCGCCCCACCAGGCCTCAGCTTCCCCTTCTGCACAGAACTGGTGGGTGCTGTGACGGCAGGGGCTGGGGGAGAGGGGCTCACTGCCCGGGCTCGGAGGCCAGTCGAGGAGGGTGTCCTGCAGAGGCAGGGACAGCTTTATGCAGGTGGCAGCTTGGTCCTGGGCTGCCTCCGGTTTTGTGGCCTTGGCCTCAGCGTTCCCATCTGTAAAATGGGGTGATGGTGGCCTGAAGTTGGTGAAACCCATCTGGAGGCTATGGGTGGAGGTGTCCCAGGACCCCTCAGTGTCAGGGATGGGGGCTCCCTGCGGGAAGGGCAAAGCTGCAGGCCCCTCAGACCAGCTCCCTGCAGTTTGTCACACCCCTGCCCGTAGGGCCTGGATCCTGCAAGTCCCCTGGAATATTGAAGGGTCTTATCCCCAGAGCCAGAAACCCCCACCTGTGTCTGGGCTGCCCCACCTAACCTTCTCACCCCCACCCACGGGGCCTCTCAGATCTAACGCCCTCACAGCTCCCACTGTCCACAGGCTTCACCCAAGCAATGGGGACTGTCACTGCCACACAGGAGCACCTACTGTGTGTGCATGAGGAACTAGGGACAAATGTGGGCAAGGTGGACACAGCCTGGCCCAGAGGCCACCCTGGCAGGATTCAGCACTCATTTCCTCCATACAAGAGCCCTGAGTGTCGAGGACCCCTCTCCCCTACCCAGCTGCCTGCCAACCAGCATGTTCCTAATCCTCTCATCCTTAGGAAGTGAAATTAAAATCAATTTTAATTGAAAAATGAGGCTGATAGGATTCTGAACCTGACGAGAGAATAATTAACTGGGCCTCCGAGGAAGCTCATTAATCTTGTCACTCGGGAGAGACAGCTCATTAAAACCCACCTTCCCCACCAAGCACAGGAAGGAAGCCTTGAGTGACCTCTACTCTGATCCTGTTTCTCATTCAGAGGCCTTGCAAGGGGTGAGATGGGCTCTGTTTCCAGAAGCCAGAGCAGACAGCCTTCTTCTCTGGGGTCTCAGGGGTGCAGACGTCCTGCAGCCACCACCCAATACATCTACCCTCCCACAACCTCAGTTTTCTCACCTGTAAAATGGGTCTGATGCCACCCCATCCCCATGGCTAGATGATAAGAAGACTGACCTAAGGTGACTTATCCCAAGGCCTGGAGTAGCCAGAACCACACCTGGCCCAGCCACCCGGCCCCAGGGAGGCCCGCAGAGCATGCAGGGAGGCCCCATATGTCCCAGGTCCTGCAGCTCCACTCTGCAGTCCCCTGCCTTCCCCTTCTCTCACCTGGATCCAACCTCCGTGCAGACCAGTGCTTCTCACTCTGTCATGCATCAGGGTCACGGGGTGGCGGGTGACAGCATGGAGGATTCCAAGGCATGCTCTGGGCCCCAGCCCAGGATTTCAGACCTAGAGGGCCTGGGTAAACCCCAGACTCTGCCTCCAGATGCTGGTCCATGGCCTGCCCTGGGCAGCAAGAGTCTGGAAACCACTGACTCATCTGAGGGTGGTGGGAGCAAGAGGCACACTGTAAGAGCCGCTTCAGATGAGCCCTGGAGATCGTGACAAAGCACTTGGGGCTTCATGTTGAACAGTTACAGTAATGGAAAATAACTGATTTTTATAACGAGCCATCGCGTGTTAATGGTTGTTTGGGGGAAGGGATAGTGATGATCTTTCCCACAAAATCAGAATCACATGAACCCTTGAACATCCTCCGCCCTCCAGGGCTTTGCCCAGAGAGACCCAGAGCCCAGAGACAAGGCCCAGCTGAGGCTGGGGTGCTGAGCTTTCTGCACCCTCTCCTGGGGCCCTCGGGTGGGGGTGGGGTTCATTATGGAGGACTGAGGGCTAAGGCTTCCAGATGGACCAGCTGCTCTGGGCAGAGCCCAGAGCAGCCTTATTGGGGGCAGGGTCCACTCTGGGGCCCCAGGGCACCAGATCAAGGCTGGCCACCCCCAACCCTCTGGCTTTCTCCTCCTGGTCCCTCTGACATCTTCCTCTCACCCACTGTGTCCTTGGTGACAAGGATGGCAGCTCCTGAGCAAGGGCAGTCCTGGGAGCTGCAGTCCTCCAGAACAGCTACTCGCATTAAGTGTGGTGTCTCCGCTCCCTTCTCTGGGAGGCCAAGAGCTGGGCTCTCACCCAGCCCTCCAGCTGTTGCTAGTGGCTGCTTCGAGCATCACTAGGTGCTGCCTCTGCCAGGAGCTCAGAGCTGGAGGCACCAGGAGCCCAAGCTGGCTTCTGGGCGAGCTAGCACCTTCTTGGAGCCACTGTTCCCATCTGTGAAGTGAGCACACTGAGCTACGTGTCCCCAGAGATCTTTGCTCTAGAACCCAAGGCAGAGTTGTTTGCCAGGCGAATCTGAAGAAAATGCCCTGCCTACTTTGGTTTTCAAAGTGGGTTCCGTGGAGCCCCTGAGTCCTGCTGGAGTGGGCACCGCTGTGTGTCCCAACACCCCCTCTGCCCTCCATACCCTGACCAGCCTGCCCTGGACAGTCGGCACTTGCTGTTCACCCGGGCTTGGTTGGGAGCTTCCTGGGGCCATTGAGTCCCAGTAGGATGCCTGCAGCCAGATCCCAGCAGGAGGGCCCCAAACAGTCCCTTGTCCCTCTCTGCAGGGGAGAAGGACTCTCCAAGGAATAGGTCAGGGGGCAGCCAGAGTGTGCTGGGCTGAGCTTGGCACAGAGTTAACATTCAGGGTATGAGACGTGTTCCCAAAACTGAGTGTTGGCCTTGCCATTAGACATTTCTGGACTCGGGTGCAACAGCAGAGAGACAGAGAAGCTGAGGGCACTGACTCCAAATCCCCATGTCCACCTCCTCCAGGCAGTCCCTCCTGCCTGCTGGCTTGTGTACATGGAGCATCAAGGGGGCTTTATTTAGAAACTAGTGGCCTGGTGCACGAAATTCATGCAGGGGGGTTGTCCCTCAGCCTGGCCTGCACCTTCTCCAATCTGGGACCCCTCGGGGGATGTCCGACTGCCAGTTTAGGCCCAGTCCCACACAGGGATCAGGCCTAAACAGGCAGTCGGACATCTCTCTCGCAATCCGGGACCACTGGCTCCTAACCACTCACCTGCTTGCCTGCTTGATCACTCCTAACCACTCTGCCTGCCGGCCTTCTCACCCCAACTGCCCCCCCTTGCCGGCTGCTTGCCCCCCCACCCCCGCTGGCCTGATCACCCCCAACTGCCCTCCCCTCCTGGCCTAATCGCCCCTAACCACCTCTGCCTCGGCCCTGCCACCATGGCTTTGTCCGGAAGGACATCCGAAAGGTCTCCCAGAAGGTCTCCCAGTCTAATTAGCATATTACCTTTTTATTAGTATAGATGAAGTCCAGAGGCAGAATGTGTGTCCCCTCCACAGCCTTGGTGAGGGTGCGTGTATGCGTGTCCGTGCTGTGTGCATGTGTGTGTACATGTGTGTGCTGAGAGGAGGATCTGGCCCTTGTCCTGCACACCACCCCTGTTGGCCCCCTCAGAACTGGAGCCCCAGGTCTGAGGAGAAGACCTCTGGGAGCCCCAGGAATGGCAGCTCCAGGCAGCCTCCGTCCATGAGGGCTGGGCCCCAGACTCCCCCATATGTGTCTCACCCTGTTCTGTGACGCTGTGTTGAGGTGGGTGGGGGCACCACCACTTCAAAGATGGGGAAACTGAGGACTGCAGAGCTTTCCTGAGGCACCCAGGGAGGTTAGCAGCAGGACCAGGCAGACCTGGGTCCCCCCGGCCTGTGCCAGACCCCGGGCAGGAGGGAGTGGGGAGTGGGGCCTGAGCCAGCATGGCCCAGGTGCTGCCTGTGGTGAGAGGGAGGGTAGTGCAGCAGGAACAGGACATTCCATGAGAGACTGACAAACAAGCCTTGGAGGGGCAGAGAGTGGCCTTGGGCAGGGATATGCTAGCTCAGTGTTGAGGAGGGTTTCCTGGAAGAGGTGGCGTTGGTGCCAGACCAGAGGAGAAGGGAAAGAGGCACCTCCTGAGAAGGAAATGATGGATGCAAGGACCTAAGGCAGGAGCATGCCTGGCGTGCAGTGACATGAGGGTGACAGAGATCAAGTAGGTGCCAGGGAGGGTGGTAGGAAGAGAGGGCAGAGGGCAGGAGGATCCAGGCAGTGCAGCATGTAGGCCTCTCAGGTGTGTAGGTGCCTGAACCAGGAGCTGGGGACAAAGGTACAGGGTCCCCCTCACACACACACACACACACACACACACAGCACTGAGGGCTGTTGTTGGGTCCCCAACATCTTGACCTCACATAGGACTCCACCCCTCTTTCAAGTCTCCGATCTCCCTCCTTGGCCCTTCCCTGCTCAGCCCATATGGGACAGTATGGTCATCCCTGTCTTGCAGGTGACAGCACCAGGTGCCCCTGGAGAGCCAGGTCTCTCCTACCCTAGACAGCTGGTGTCCAGGGTTCTAGACAGTGCCAGTCAGCGCAGGTGTCAACACGGGCCCTGGTTGGACTGGTGACCAGGCTGGGAACCCTGCCTTGGATTTCTGGCGGCCTCCTGATGCCGGGTGGCCAGCTGGGCCAGCGAGCACTTTCCAGATGCACAAGGGCCATCGAGATGCACCAGACGAGGTCGCTGCTGTCCAGGAACTGAGGCTCAGGGAGACGCTTCTTGGGCAGAGCAGGATGTGGGCAGCCAGCTCTGTCTCCTCCCGTAGCCCCCCAGCCCCCAAACCATTCTGCACCGCCCCCTCCAGCACGATCCTGTAAAACATCAGTCGGACCTGCCAGGTCCTACTTGAAAGTCCAGAGCTCCCACCACCACACTCAGAATGAGGTCCTGCTCTTCAGTCGTATCCAGAATGAAGGTGTGAATTGTCCCGGCAGGTTTTCGGCTTATTCTAGGTCCTAGAATCTAGGAGGAGCTTGGACAGGGCTCCGGCTGGCCATCAGGCCCTGGAGTGAAGAGCTACTGTCAGCAGAGTTGTCATGCACCCCCAGATACTGGTCCTTGAGGAACAAAAGAACGGAGAGCGTGGCCGGTGCCGCGCCAGTCCTCGGTGGGCACCAGGTCCTGTCTTTAAACACACATCCCTGCCGCCGCCGCCACCCCCAGCGCCTCCCTGTCATTTTCGAAGACATCATTTTCTCCCGACGTGCTCCTCTTATCTCCCTTCTGTTAAAGGATCTCAAATATGCACCCGATAAGGTGGGACAAACACCCGCTTCCCCAGCCCCTTCCAAAGCCAGCCTCCACTTTCCCCCAAGGTAATTAAGATAAATGCAGCTGATAATTTGCACCGTATTCTTAAACGTACCCTCAGGCCATATCTCAGATATAATTTTACCTGCAGAGGTTTATCTGTGTGCTTGGGTAACAGATAGTTTTTAAGCAAAGTGGCAGTGTTTGAAGGAAAAGGAAAGGAGGATATTTGTGAAATAAATGTCAAAATGAGCCGCACCGCAGCCCCTTAGAACAAGGACAGCTAACTGGGAACCCCCGGGGCTGTTCTGGGTCCCTCCACTGTGCTCGGCTGCCCCGGGGCTTGGAGCATGTCTGGCTGCTTAGCCACCTGGGGAAGGGGCTGGGGTGGGTGCAGGCACCAAGAGAGTGGCAAGATGTTGTCATAGGGCAGTGGGTGCAACTGTGCTCTTCTCCCTTCTCCCAGCCATGTTCATCTCGGATAACCTGAAAACAGAGGCCCCTACCCAGCAGAGCTGGCATGCAGGGCACCTGGGTTTGCCCACAACACCCCTTGGGATCAGGCTGGTGGCCAGAGGGGCCAGGCCAAGCCTCGGGCCAGTTATGCGCAGGCTCGGGGAGGCCAGGTGGCCAGGTTAGTGCCCAGGAAGGTAGCTAAGGCAGCTCACAAGGGTGGGCAGCTGGAAACACAGCAGGGATCAATAATAAGAGGGGCCAGACTACACCCAAGCTAGACAGGGGCCTCCTAGAGGCCCAGGAGCAGGGTCCACTCGCCATGTGTTGGGGGTGGCAGGGTCCACTGGCCATGTGCCCTGGACAGGCCCATGTCTGCTCTGAGCCTCAGTTTCCCCAGCTGCACCTACGTCAAGCTGGAGCCCTGCTGCCCTTCCCAGCCCATTCTGCCCAGTGGTGCTTGCCTTGCCTCCTGTTTGGTATCTAGGAAGGGGAGCAGGGCCTTGGGGTTGGGTGTGGACATGAACCTCATGCATATCCACAGCATCCCTCACCACACCACATGCTCCCACCCCAGCTTCCCAGGCAGGAGTCCCACCCCTGACCTGTGTTTGAGAGCCCCTTACCCAAGGCCCAGCCATGCATGGCCGAGGGTCACCTCCTCACAGAAACCTGTGCCCATTGCCCTCTCGCACACCCCCACTCACTATCTTTGCCCCATTTACAATCCACAGCTGCATTTTCTGCTCTAACTCGAGGCACACCTGCGCTGGGCACAACTGCACCTCTCTGGGGCTGCACAACCTGGTGAGAGATTCCCCCCTTCTCCGTGCCTCAGTTTCCCATATAGAAAATTGGAGAGCAGCAACCTTGTGAGGCAGCCATAGAGACCAAGTGAGAAATGAGCACAGAGCATGACGGGTGTGTGGACGCTGTCGCCGTCATTGTCCTTTCCCTGCACTGTCTCCTGGTGCTGCTCTGTGGGGAAGGGTGGAAATGAAGAAGAGCAAACAGCATCTGAACCTACAGTCTGTCGCCACCTCCCTGTGCCCCCCTGACCCCGCTGGCTTCCCTCTCTGTGCTTGTCCTGTGCCCAGCACTTAGCACGCTGCTGGACCAGTGAAAGCCAGTGTGGGCACTGAGGCCTAGAGGCCGGGATGAGCCGAGATGGGCACTGAAGGGCTTGTGTGGTCCTCTAAGAGGGGAGCAGGCCCAGAGCCGGAAGGGGCTGCCCAGGACACTAGCCCACCCTCACAACCTCATGTGACCCTAAGCTCCTCCAAAAGCCCCACCTCCAAATACCACTGCCCCGGGAGTTAGGGCTTCAATGCAAGATTTGGGGACACAGACATTCAGCCCTGACAGCCAGGATGCAGGGACAAAGGAGCAGACGTGGCTTCCCCCACTATGCTGGGGGAGGGGCCAACATCTAGCTCTCAGGCAGGGCAGGGATTGGGAGGCCCTGCCCTTTAAGAAGGTACAGGCCAGCCCTGATGAGAGACGTAGGAAAATTACACCCACTCCACGTATGGACAGGTGGGCAGCAGGGAGACCGAGGAGGCCACAGGGCACGGAATGAAGCTTGGGTGCAGGGCCCTGGCCAGGTAGCTCAGATGGTTAGTGAGTCATCTCAATACGCCAAGGTTGCAGGTTCAATCCTCAGTCAAGGTACATACAAGAATCAACCGCCGAAACCGGTTTGGCTCAGTGGATAGAGCGTCAGCCTGTGGACTGAAGGGTCCCGGGTTCGATTCCGGTCAAGGGCATGTACCTGGGTTGCGGGCACATCCCCAGTGGGAGATGTGCAGGAGGCGGCTGATCGACGTTTCTCTCTCATCGATGTTTCTAACTCTCTGTCTCTCTCCCTTCCTTTCTGTAAGAAATCAATAAAATATATTTAAAAAAAAAAAAAAGAATCAACCAGTGGGTGCATACGTAAGTAGAACAACAAATTAATGTTTTTCTTTCTCTCTCTCAAATCAAATTAAAGCCCAGCCAGTGTTCTCAATGGTTAGAGCATCAGCCCACTCACCGTAGGGTCACAGGTTTGATTCCTGGTCAAGGACTCAAGGGCACATACCTTGACTGCGGGAAGCAGCCAATCGATGTGTCTCTCCTCTCCTCTCCTCTCCTCTCCTCTCCTCTTCTCTTCTCTTCTCTTCTCTCTCTCTCTCTCTCTCTCTCTCTCCTCTCTTTCCTTCCCTCCCTCCCTTCCACTCTCTCTGAAAAGCAATGGAAAAAAATACCCTCAGGTGAGGATTTAAAATAATAATATTAATAATTTAAAATCAAATTTTTAAAAAAATATTTAATAAAAAAATAAAAGCTTGGGTGCTGGCTGGGGGCCATGAGAAGCCACGTCACCGGTCATGAAAGTCAGAGCCAGGATGGCCTGAGGAGTCCTCAGGTTCAACCTCTCCTTTATAGATGGGGAAACTGAGGCCAGGACGCTCAGGGTTGCACATGGAGCTCTGACTGGACAGTGGCATCCTGGGTGCAGAGCTGCCCCAGGCCTCTAGGATGCGGGAGGACAGTCCTTGCCTGAGAGCTTATGAGATCACTGATAACTGCTGGCTATAGCAGTGCCTCCTGAGCAAATACCTCTCAGGTGGACTCAACACACAGCAGGGAAGGCTTCTCGGAAGAGGTGGACTGGAGAGGAGCCCGAAGAGCAGTGACCACATTCAGAGCAAACATCTGCTGAGTGAACAGTTTAGGTGTGTTGTCCCTTTTCATCTTCCTTGACAATCCTCTGAGGTCAGGACTGTGATCATCCCCATTTTACTGGTGAGGAAACTGCTCAGAGAGACTCAGACCAGCCCTGGCCCCACAGCCTGGAAGAGCCGGAGCCGGGATTTGAGCCCAGCACAGCTAAACCTGCAGGGCTCCCTGGAAGTGGGTGAGAATCGGAAGACCGGAAAGAAGGCTGGCGTCCTAGGCAGGGGAACTGCTTATGCTTAGGCAGAGGCCCGAAGTGGACTCAAGAGGAAGGTCTGGGACGTGCCCAGTAGAGATGGGGAAGAAGGAGAGAGGAGCCCACTTCTAGGACAGAGACGCTACAGCCCAAACAAGGCAGGTTGAAGAGGAGGTGAGGGGAGAGGGTCAGGAGCAGAGGCCTCTGTGCAAGGGGCTGGGGGGTCAGGGGGTGGGGACACAGGACGGCAGGGACCAGGCCTGCAGCAGGACTACCCTCACCAGGAGCTGCCGCCAACAACCGCACTGGAGCCAGCCAACACCACTGTGGTCTTGAGTTACCTGGAGCTCTGGGACCAGGCCTGTTAGGATAGGAGCCAGGTAGTGTTTCTGAGGGAAAGGAGATGCCTGCACTGCTGGGGTTCCCTGGGGCAGCCCGGATCTGGGGGATTGGATCTCCTGACTTCAAAGGGGCCCAGGCTACTGAAACCCACACCAACGCACACTCAGGGGCTTTGCCAAGAGCCTGGGCAGGGGTGGGAACCCGAGACCTAGGGCACACACTGCCCTGTACCTGCCCCACGGTCTGAGCACCAACGTCTGGTCCTCAGACCCCTGAAGGGGCAGCTGGCTTTAAGAGGCCTGGGTGCTGTAGGCAGAACGTCAGGCCCACTGTCTGGGGGCTGAGGAGAGAGAATGATGGGGTGGCTGAGCTCTGCCCACAGGCTCGGCATGTGGAGGCAGGGTACCCCAGGGGTGGGAAGGAGTCACTAAGGCAGGACCGAGGTATAGAGCCACTCTGTCTGGCATGGGCAGGCATCGTCCCGGGCAGCCCTGCTTCACCTCCCTGTGTGCTTCACTATGCGCTGTGTGACTTGGACAAGTACACCACCTCTCTGAGCCTCGGTTTCCTCATCTGTAGTTATCTGTTGACTTTTCCTGTAAGCTCCATGACACAGAGGCCATGAATCAGTCACTCACCACTATACACCCATGCCTAGTGCGGCGTCTTACACAAACATGCAGATCTGTGAGTGTGAATGAATGAATGAAAGCTCTTCCATTGAGTCGCCAGTGGCATCCCGTGGTCCTCCTCCCTTTCCAGGCCTCAGCCTGACCACCTCTGCTGGGAAAAGGTACACTGTGGTGCCAGGACTCACATTAAAGCCCAAGGGTTCTCTGCTTTATCAGGAGGAATGCTTGTCAGTGCAACCCACAGGGTTGCACTAATGTGTTAGTTGTCTGTTGCTGTGTAACAAATAGCAGCTTGAAACAATACCATTATTACCTACAGTTTCTGTGGATCAGGGATTTGGGCACATCTCAGCTGGGCGGTCTGGCTCCAGGCCTCCCAAGAAGTTGGAGGTGGAATGTCAGCAGGGGCTGTTGTCTCACTTGAAGGCTCAACTGCGGCTGGAAGAGCCGCTTCTGAGGTGGCCACATACAGCTGTAGGCAGGAGGCCTCAGTTCCTCCCCATGTGGACTCTCCACAGGGCTGCTTGTGTGTCCTCACAACATGGCTCCCTGAGTGAGTGACTAGCCAGGGCTCCTCAAACTATGGCCCACGGGCCACATGCAAATACAAATATTGTATTTGTTCCCGTTTTGTTTTTTTACTTCAAAATAAGATATGTGCAGTGTGCATAGGAATTTGTTCATAGTTTTTTTTTAAACTATAGTCCGGCCCTCCAACGGTCTGAGGGACAGTGAACTGGCCCCTGTTTAAAAAGTTTGAGGACCCCTGGACTAGACAGAGAGCAAGGCAGAAGCCACAGTGCCCTTTATGACCTAATTTCTAAAGTCCAACGCCCTCACTTCCACCTTATTTTGTTGGTTAGCAGCAAGTCACCAGGTCAGCCCACATTTGAGAAGAGGGAATTGGACCCCACCTTTTCAAGGAAGGAAGATCAAAAAAATTGTGACCAAATTTTAAAATCACTCCAGGGATTAATTTGACAAATTACAAATGCACTTGCCCTTCGACCCCACCATCTCTTCTTAGCATTTACCCTGTGGGTCTCACTGGCATGCAGATTCATTGCTCTGCTATTTGTAAGGCCCAATACAGGACAACCCAGTGCCCATCTGGAGGGGTCTGGATACGTAAATAGCTGTCCATCATTCTGCAGAATATTCTGTAGGTGGAGAGACAGACAGACAGGGATCTGTGGCGTGCTGTGGAATTATCTCCAAGATGTGTTGTTAAATGCAAATAAAGTGGAATAGTGAGTGCAGTAGGCTATCTTTTGTTGAAGAAAGGGGGGAATGGGACTTGCTGATATTTACATCAAGAAACTGGAAGGAAACCCAAGAAGTTCCCGGGTGCTTACACAGCAGGACGGGGGAGAGGGCCGACAGGCCAGGGCACAGCATGAGACTTCTCACTGCAGACCTTTGAACACTGTCTCAAGTTTGGGAGCCATAAGAACTTAACGAAAAGAAATGTAAAATAGTCAACAAACCTGGGGCGAAGGCAGCCAGCTGACCCCTAACCCTGCAGGGCCAGGCTGAGCTGCCTACTGGCCTCCTGAGCTCACCATCTCTCCTTGACAGTTTCCTGGCACCCTAAGGCCCTGGCTCTGCGTGGCGTGGGGGCGGGGGCCTCACCTGGGAGCCGCTCCCGACTTCTCCCGGGTCTCTTGGCCCCCAGCCAAGCACCACATGGATTCTGACACAGTTTCCATTTTCCTTGCAGCCAAGAAGTCCTCATTCCTCAGGAAGCTGTGCGGCGACCCAGCTGAGGGCCCCACTCCCCAGGTATGTGGCAGAGGACAGCTGGCCTGGAGGCTGGCAGTCTCCGCCCGGCCGGAGATGCCCTCGGCCCAGGCTCCCCACCCGCCCCACCGGCCCGTCTCCTTCCGTCTCCCGGCTCAGGCGGTAATTGGGGCTGCCAGCTGCCTCCCTAAGAGACCTTCTCCCCGAGCCAGCTGTCAGGAGCCGCCTCGTGGCTTCTAACCGCAGCACTGAGCTGGGGTGAGACTGTTCAGGGCGGCAGCAGCTCCTGTCAGCTAAGTTCTCCAGAGGCCAGCAAGTCAGGCCTCCTCAGCTCAGACCCCTCCTTTCCCGAGGGCGGGCTGGAGCACAGCTGTTTCAAACCAACAAATTAGCAACTTCTTCCTGTTTTCAGACCCCACTCAGCCCTCCCCACAGCCTCCTTCCTGTAGTCTCCTCACCGCGTGGCCTTTGTGCTGGTGAGCGAATCGGGGCCCAGAGGAGTGACAGGACTCAACAGTTACAGGACTAACAGGGACAGAGCGTTGGTCCGCACCACACTCTCTGCTAAATGCTTTAGGAAGAGGTTATTCGCTGATTTCTCCCTTGCCACTGCCTTTGAGATCGGTTCCAGTGTTGTTCCCAGGTCACAGACGGAGAAGCCGAGGCTGATGGAGGCTGGGAGAGGTGCCTGGCGTGTGCAGCCGGCACTCTCGGGGAATCAGAAGCAGGATCCCGCCCACCTACCCTCTCAGAGGCTGCCTGGAGCCTGGACCTGCGGGGCTCAGTGTCTAACGATACTCTGGTCTCACCTGCCACCCCCTAAAACGCTCTGGAAGCTGTGGGAGTCCCAGACTCTCCCTGTCCCCTGTACCCGTGTCCCAGCAGCAGCCTGTTCAGGGGCAGGTGAAGGAGGCCCTGCAAGGTCAGAGGCCCTCGGAGGTCAGAGGCCCCGGCACCTCTGCACGCCTGACCCCATGGACTTCACTGCCTATGCAACTGGAGGCCTGGAAGTCGGCCTGGGTCCTGCCCCCTTAGGCTGTCTGAGAAGTTCAAGAGGGGAGGTCCCACAGGCCAGAGCCCCTCCTGCTGGTCCAGAGCCAGCTCATGGCCCAACTTTTGCTGGATCACCGCCCCGCATGAGGTTAAAGAGCTTTCCCTGTGGCGTGTACCTGCAGCCAGTGGCAAAGGGGGCCCCCCAGGAGACTCCCTGGCCTGGGTCAGAGTACATGGGAAGGCAGGCCACCATGCCCAAGCCACTGGCTGCAGCCTGATACCCGCTCACTTGGGTCCCACTTGCCCACCCTGTAAAGGCCTCAGTGTCCTTCAGGAACTGGCCCAGCTCCACACAGTTCCTTCCTCGGCACAGAGCTCTTTCTCCCAGTGTTCCCAAGCAGCCCTGCACCTGCCCGTGCTCACAGTTCCCACCCCCGAATGCCCTCTCCATCCACGTGGCCAAAACTGATGCCGCCTCCTCTAGGAAGTCTCTTCTGATTCCAGCCAGGCAGGAGAACCCTCCTCTGATGTCCCTAGACCCCAAGTTAAGTTCCACCTAGCATGCAGTAGGTACTCAATAAATGCCACTCCCTGCCCCCCACGCCCAGCCTCTGTGAGCCCCACAGGAGCTCTGAGCCCCAAAGCTGCAGTCTATCTCCCCCTGAGCGCTGGGCCTGGGGCAGATGTCCAGAAGCGCTCTTGTGAGTGTGATTGCATGAACGAGGGGTCAGCCCCAGTGACTGGCCTTCCCGCCGAGAAAAGTCGGTTCTGGTTGCTGAAAACAAAAGGACCCTTGGGGATAGCCTGGTCTGACCCCCCCACCCCTGGCTGATGGGAACAGGAACCCAGAGATGGACAGTGCCCCACCAGTGACCAGGCGGCCAGCCTACCGCCTGGCCACAGCTTGTGACCTCAGTCCTTGAAAAGGCAGCAAGGCAGGTTTCCAGATCTCTGCTCTAAAAGTCTCTGCTCAGAAGTAGCATGAGTCACTGCGGCTCACAGCTAGATTGAATGGAGCCATGTGGCCAAGCCTGCTGGTAGCCGGGTGGATTGAAACAACCCGTCCATGGGGACAGCTGGATCTTAGTCATGTGATGTACTGGCCCCCATGGGGAGCTTTCTGACCAGAGCTCGGAGCTACCTGGAGGCTGCAGGTGTCCCTGAGAGCAGGTGGGGCCATGGGGTCAGAGACGTCTGCTCCTCTTTAAAAGCCCACTCAGGATGGCCCAGGTGTCGCTGCAGCTTGGAGGGCCGACAGACCAGGCTCCCATCTGGCTGCCAGCAGTGCCCCAGGAGAAGCAATGCCACCACCCGTGCACAGATGGGGACACTGAGGCTGGGAGGCACAGGAAGGGAGTGCCCCTGCATGCCAGGCCATGGCAGGTCACAAGAATGTTGAACCTTAGAACGATCCAATGAGAGTGGCACCGTTACCATCCCTATTCAAGGGTGTGGAAACCAACCTTTCCTCAATCATGAGTGCCTACTGTGCGCCAGACTCCATGCAGTGGGGATGAGGCAGAGAATTAACTGCAGGCTCCCTAGTTTGGGGGCCCCAGGCTCAGGCAGAAACAGGAATAGTCAGAAAACCACACACACAGCAGATGGTCCACAAGGGACCTGATATACAGTTTGGACACAGTGACCCGTGTTATTTCACAACAGCCCCACCAGGGGGCTCTCCTGGGATCCCCATTTTCCAGGCTCAGGGATGCTGAGGGACTAGTCCCAGGTCCCACAGCAGGTCAGTGGCTGAGCCAGGACTTGCACTGGGCAGTTCAAAGTCCAGCAGGGAGGATGGCATCTCATAGGCTCTGCCCTCTCTCGTGCAGGGGCTTATGAGGGGCCAGGCTGCTGCTGTCTCCACACCGGGCACAGCCTGGCCCCAATCTGGTGTCCAGACCATGTGTGGCATGGCTGGAGGAGGCCCTTCCTGGGGACCCCCAGTGCCTTCCACTAGCTGTGAGGCCATGTGTGAGGTACTCACCTCCCCGTAGCTCTAAGGGTTCTGACCTCCAGAGCCACCGTGAGGACAGGACAAGTGACTGATGGAAAGCGCTCAGCTCCCTGGCCCCCAGGCAAACGCTCAGAAGGAGCTCATGCTGAGGTTACTGCTATCGTTCATTCATTCAACAAACTTCACCCACAAGCGCTTGCTCCAAGGTCTCCAGTCTTGAGATGGAAAGGGGATGGAAGGGCTGGCCCCAGGCAGTGGGGCCCAGAAGAGGGGGTAAGACCTCTGCTTAGGAGGGGAGGGGCACACACTCTGCAGGGATGGGGGAGGGTCCGCGGGGCTGGCCAGGGGGGAAGAGGGACAGTACTGGAACCATCCCCACCCAGGAGAGACAGGGATGCTTGTGCCCCAAGTCAGGCTATGATCCCTGGGGAGGTCTCCACACACAGGGAGGAAGCACCAGCAGTGCCTGGCGCTGCCTAGAAATACAGATGCAGACCCCACCCAAGGGGCTGACCAGTGGGTCCCCAGGGCGAGTGGCTTGAGGCTATCCTGTGTGCAACAGCTGTAAGACCATCACAGGCCCAGGTGTGAGCCTCAGGCCAGACTCAGGTGTGCATAGCTTCACCCCTTATTTCCCAACTCTGCTTCTGATGTGAGGCCCCTCCTCTCAGCAGGTGGAGGTGTCCCCTCTGTCCCGCCTGGGTTGTCCCCTGACCCCACCTGGGCTGTAGCTCAGGTCACACAGATGGCCACCAGGTGCTCTTTATCCCTGCCATGGGGCCTCCATAGGTCTAGGGCCTTTCACTCACAGGCTGGCCAGAGCCACATAGGACTGCTCTGAGGTGGCCAGGGGTCTTCTGAGCACTCCCCTTTTTTCCCCACTCCTTCTCCCCCCACCCTCAAGCCCTTGCTCAGTCTGGCAGGAAAGCTTTTCTCCTCTTGTCTCTCAAAGTGGCATTGGAGCTGAGCCCCTTCCTCTAAAGGTGGGGGCTTTGGTGCCAGCTGCTTCTGCTCCCAGCCCTGTCACAGCTTCCGTGGGAGCCAGGGAGCCTCCACAGCTCCCTCCTCACTTCTGTCTTTTCCTTTCAGGCTCCACCCAGGACCATGAGAGCAGGTTTCTCCAGGGACCCCCAAGGGGCAAGGATGGCCACCCAGCCCTCTCCCCACGGACCCCCGCGGACCACCACATCCTCCTAGCAACCAGACGGAGGGGCCATGCCTGGAGAGCAGCCCCGTGGAGCACCGCCCCCAACCATGACCAGAGGCCTGCAATCCTGCCAGACAAGCGGTGGCATGGCCAGTGGCACAGCTCCCCAGCCCCCCGGCGAGGACAGTGCCCTGGCCAGCAGGACCACCAAGGCCATGAGGGAGCCGGGCAGCGGGACCCAGGCCATGGAGCCCCCTGATACCCAGCCTGGGCAGGCTAGGGAGGTGGAGCCCAAGGCCACCCTCCAGAGAACCCAGCCCCTAAGCAGCCCCCCCAGGAAGGGTGGTAGCCCCCGGGCCCCACTAGGGAGGAGCCACACACAGGCTCCCACAGGGCACACAGGCAGGGCAGACAACAGCCCCCAGCAGCTCTGCACTCTGAGCATTTCGGGCTCAAGGGCCAGGCCCGCCCTGGATGAGACCCCTGAGGGCCCACGGCGTGAGGGCCCCCGGCCCCCAGAAGCAGAGGCCCCTCCTGCCCCAGAAGAGCTCAGCTTCCATAGGTGCTTCCAGGAGACACCCTCCAGCTTTACCTCCACCAATTATACCTCACCGAGTGCCACCCCAGGGCCCCCGCCCCTTAGGGCCCCCCAGAGCAGTGACGCCAGTCCCTGCAGGCCAGCCTCCTACTCAGAATTCCAGGCCAGTGGGGCCGATGCCTGGCTTCCCGCTGCTGAAAACAACTTCCCAGGTGCTAGTTTCAGGGTCCTTCCCACAGAACCGGAGCCCTTTCCCAAAGCTGGCAGCCCCAGGGTGGCCTCCTTCCAGATCCCCTTCCCAGCACTGCCTGGGGCTGGCCCAAAGCCCTTCCCCGAGGACACGGCAGGGCCTGAGTACTCTGAGAGGGCCCTGGTGTTTGCCTTCCACCAGCCTCGGGGAGAATGGCAGAAGGAGGCAGTGGGCACAGGCGTGGCCTACCCCCTGCCCACACAGCCTGCTCCCCCACCCCCGTCCTGCTTCTCCAGCCAGCCGGGGCACCTTGACCCCACCAGTGACCTCGGCCGTGCTCTCCCCACAACTGGTGCTGCTCGCCCGGTCCCCAGCCCCTTCTCAGAGAGCACGGTCACCTTCCCAGACAGTTTGCACAAGAGCCTGACCACAGCCCTCCCTGAGAGACCGCCTTCAGCCCACAATGGACTGGGGAGCCCCAGGGGACCCCCAAACTCTTTGCCCCAGAGACACTTTCCAGGGCAGGCTTATGGAAGCCCAGGAGCCAGTGGGGTGGGCACCAGTCCTAGTTCTCTGGACACAGAGCTGGCCAACCCTGGGCCTCCGCCCACCAGGCTGCCCCAGCTGTGGGATCCTACCAGAGCCCCTTACCCCACGCCTCCCCTGGGCCCCCCAGCCACCACCAGGAGTGTGTTCTTTGAAGGCCAGCCCAGCTCTGGCCAGCGACTTGGACTCCCCCAGAGCCCCCCGCTGCCCTGGCCCCGGGTGCTCCCCGCCACCAGGCCCAGCCCCCATCAAGTGGAGATGCTGAACCGGCTGCCTTTTCCCCCAGGGACCCCTGAGTGGCAGGGGGGCCGCCAGGTAGCCCTGGGTGCTGCCAGCAAGACACCTGGACCTGGGGAGAAGCTGGTGCTGAGAAACAGCCCCGGCCAGCACAGCAGCAGCTCCCCAGGGCTGTTCACCTACAATGGGCTGCAGGACCCTGGAGCCCAGCCCCTGTTCTTTGGGGTGGCCCAGTCCCAGGTCTCACCCCAAGGGACCCCCAGCCTGCCCCCACCCAGGCTTGTGGGAGCCTCTCCCAGTGAGTCCCCACTGCCCTCACCCGCCACCAACACAGCCGGCAGCAGCACCTGCTCATCACTATCACCGCTGTCCAGCAGCCCAGCCAACCCCAGCTCGGAGGAGAGCCAGCTCCCCGGCCCACTAGGGCCCTCTTCCTTCTTCCACCCCCCCAACCACCCCCAGGAGAACAGCAGCCCCTTCCCATCCCCTGACCCCTCACATGCCCTCCCCATCCACTACCAGCCAGAGCCAGTCAAGACCTTCCCTTTCCCCACAGAGGTGCTGGGGGCTGAGGGTACCTTCAAATGCCTGGAGGAGGTCCCATTCCCCAGTGCGGTCTCTGAGGTGGGCAGTGGGGGGCTGGAGGGCTTCCCCCCAGAGCCGCCCCCCTACTCTGCTCATCACTTCCCCCTCAGCAGCGCCAGCCTGGACCAGCTGGATGTGCTGCTCACTTGCAAGCAGTGCGACCGAAACTACAGCAGCCTGGCCACCTTCCTGGAGCACCGGCAGTTTTGCAGCCTGCTCCTGGCCAGGACCAAGGACAGCCACCAGCAGCCCTCAGAGATCCCCAGGCCTTCAGCTGCCCCCTCTGTGCTGGCTGCCCCCAAAGCACCGGACCCTGGGAACCCAAGCCTTCTCAGCCACACTAGGACGGTCCCCTTCCTGCTAGGGGGAGACCTCCGGGTGGATGGCAAAGATGACCCCCTGAGGACAACTTTCTTGCCCAACCTGACCACTGCCCCTTTCCCACTCTCTGCTGCGGACCTGGACCTGGAGGATGATGCCAAGCTGGACAGCCTCATCACCGAGGCACTCAACGGCCTGGAATATCAGTCAGACAACCCCGAGATCGACAGCAGTTTCATCGACGTCTTCGCTGATGAAGAACCTTCTGGCCCCAGAGGTACCAGTGCCGGGCTGCCCCCCAAGACCAGGGTGGGTGGGGCCATGCCAGAGAACAAATCCCATCCCCCGCTCCCAACCATGGAGCCCCAGGCCCCCCGCCCTGGGGACGGGGGCTACACAGCCTGCAGCCGGCCCAAAACTCGATCCCTGGGCCCAGTGCCTGCAGAGGCAAATAGGACCAGCCTGGCCAGCCAGCAGAGGAGAGGGAAGCAGTTTAAGTTTTCCCAGGGAGAACTGGACACAGCCAGCACTGCCAAGAGGTCGGGCAGGGGCACCAGAGCCTCCTGTCTGAGGCCCAGGAGGAAGGGCAAAAGGGCTGAGCCAGCCCCACACCGCCCCCGGGACCTCAGGACCCAAGCCCTCAAGAGCCACACAGATCCCTGTGGAAGGCTCCTCCCGGTGGAGACGAGGAGCTCTAAGCGCCTCCGACTGTCCCTGCGGAAGGATTCCAGGAGGAGGAAGGCCTGGGGTGGCACCTGGAGCAAGGAGCTCATCCACAAGATTGTGCAGCAGAAGAATCAGCTGCACAAGCAGCAGGCGCAGCAAGGCCAGGGCAATTGCTTCTCCCTGGCGACCGAGAGGCCCGCACCCAGCACCCTGGAGGGCAGGCTCCAGGAATATGACTATGCTTCAGAGTCCGAGGAAGAGGACAACTTGCAGCCACGGGGCTCCCGCCTCAGAGGCCGGCCTCGACACGGCAGCCGGCGGTGGCGCCGAGGTGAGAAGAGGAAGGAAATGGACTTAGCCCTGGGTCCTAGAGAAGAGCGAAAGCAGCAGAAATCCAGGAAGGTCGTGAGGCCGGAAACCACAAAGCCAGGCAGGCCTTGCCCAGGCCCCAGTGAGAGCCCTGAGGGCCAGGGCCCACTGCAAAGCCCTGAGACCGTAGACAGCCCTAAGGAGAGAGACCCCAAGTGTCTCCTGCAGATTCCCACCAGCACCAAGACCCCAGAAGAAAACCATCCATCACTGGACTTCCCTCAAGAAGATGTTCCTCCTGACACCACAAAGCTTCTCAGAGATGTTTCGGACCCTCCTCCGTCCACCTGTGTGGAAGGAAGTCTCTGTCCCCCAGCCCCTGAGCAACCACAGCCAGGCAGGGAGGACACCACGGTGCCCCACAGGAGCTCAGCACTGCCAGGTGCAGGCAGTCTGCTGGGTGTCCCCCTGTGCACAGAACCCCCCATCTCTCATGACAAAGAGGACCCCCCTGCCTGCCTGCCAGGAGAATTGCTGGTCCCCATCACTGACACCACTGCTGCCGACCCCGAGCCCAGCACCCTGTTTTTAAAGACCCCTGATCTTGGGTGTGACTCTGCTCTTTTTAACAGAGACTCCCTGGTTCCAGCTGCCAAAATGGAGCCCCAGCCCTACAGCAGCCCCCCCAGAAATTTGCTCCTTGGACCCAAAGATCTGGCTGGCTGTTTCCCCAAAGACTTGTACTCCAAGCCCTTGGCTCCAGACACTCCTGCAGCCAGTAGCAGGCACCTGTGCCAGGAGGGTGTGGACCCCAGCTCCCTCAAGCCAAAACCCCCCAGGAATCCACCCTACTCAGTGGACACGGACCCAGGCAAAGCCGAATCACTGCTGACCTTGGAGTCCACGCCCCTCCTCTCGGGGCTGCCCATGGACGAGTTCGACTCACCGATCTACAGCAGCCTGTCCGGAAACGGGGACGCACAGTCACCACCTACATGCATTGATCCACCCCCAAGGAAACCCCGCCTGGACCCACCCTACCCCTCATTTCTGCCTGAGAAGGGCTGGTCTCTGCTGGAGGAAGTTTCCCCAGTGCTCTCCAGCCATCTGGACCATTCTCCTGACCTCTCAGGGGCAAAGGTGTTCAGTAAGAAGTGTCCTCGTGAAAGGACAACAGCCGCCACCCCTCCGCCTTTGCCGTGCAAGGTTAGCGAATGTAGCATCACTTTTATGAGCAACCTGCCTGAGGATGAACTAGAGATCAAACGATTGGTTACCGAATTAGAAAGTCAGCTGCAAAGTAAAGGTGTGCAGGAGGCCCCGGGAGAGCTGCGTGGAGCTCAGCACACGGGCAGAATGCGCTCGGGCACAGGCACCCCGCTGCCCACCCATCAGGCGGCTTCACCCCAAAAGGACTCATTCTCCACAGCTGACCTCACTGATCTTGGGGAACTGAGTCCACACCAGGAAGGGGCAGAAACAGCCGTGGCCACCACAGAGGGGACCCTAGGGAGCCCCCAGGAGGCGTGGCCCTCATTTCACCTGGGAGAAGCAGCCCCTCCCCCTGCCTCCCACAAAGACCAGGTTGCTGGGACTCCTTTCAGCCCCGCTGGGGCTAGCCTCAGTTTCCAGCCAGTGCAGAACACCAGAGTCTCCAGGAGAGGGCTCCCTGAGGCGGAAGAGGGCTGCAGGGGCTGCCCAGAAGCCTGTCTCCCAGACCCCGGAGAGCCACTCAAACCCCCCTCGGACAGAGGGAAGTTAGTGAAGTGCAGCCCAAACCATGAGCCTTTGTTTCTTAAAAATAACAAGGCCACCGGAATCCATCACAACGAAGACGTCCTGCTGCTCCTTCCCTGCACTCAAAGAGGGGGATCCTGCAAGGTGCAGGGGCCCGGCCAAGATGCCCCTGAGCTGGAGGGGCTCAGCAGTCCTGTTGCCCATCTGGCACCTGACTTGGCATTTCAGGGTGCTGCAGTTCTGCATCTGGGTGCCAGTCCACCTTCTGGTACCAGTCACAGTGAGGCCCTCAAGGGACATTCTCTAAGCAGTGCAGACGGGGCAGAAGAAACAGGTCCCCTCCACCCTGCAGCAGGGAGCCCTGGCTCTGAGGGTAACAAGAAGGTTGTACCAGCAGGGGCCTCCCCAAGTCCTGGCTGCATGCCCAACATCAGTCCTGGCAGGAGGCCCCAGGACCCAGCCGAAAGCCCCCTATGTCAACTCCAGCTCCTGGTGGCTGGAGCAGCTGAGAATGAAGATGATGACCAGAGCTTACAGGGGCCTCAGCTTGCCAACACCCAGAGCTCTCAACAGAGCAACCCCTCAGATGTGGAAGGGGACATCATAGAATGTGGGAATGTGGCCCATGGCCCTGGTAAGGGTTCAGATGGCGGTGTGCAGATGACAGCTATCTCTGAAATGGCCGGATGTCAGCTGAGGCCAGAAGCAGGTGGCCATCTGGGCTCACCCAGCCAGGCTGAGAAGCTCAAAGGCCCAGGTGAAGCCAGACAGCTGCAACCAGATAACTGGGGGAGCCTGGGGAGCCCAGACAACATCACCACAGTTGATGCTGATCCTGAAACTACACTGGCCAGCCCCACTGGGGCTGCAGACCAGCTAGGGGGGCAGGTCCGGGGAAGCAGACCGAACTTGGACCTTCAAAATGAGACACAGTCCACTCCCAGCCCCTCCTCCTCTGATGTGGAATCTTTAGTCCCGGCCTTCACAGCAACCCATGATCAAAATGGGCCTGAGGACTGGACTCCAGAGGCGGCCAGTCCAGGCCTTAAGAAACACCTGCTACTCACTGGGGAGAGCGCAGAGCTCCCCATGAGAGACCTGGCCAGCTGTGCCCCCTTGCCCATTTCTGCTGCCACCCCTGTTCCCTGCAGCCTTGAGCACCTGCTCCAGGAAGACCCTCCCACAGTGCCTTCAGGTGAGCTGAGGGGGCTGCTCCCAGTGTCGCCATCCCTCGGGGACCCTACCAGCATGAAGCACCCGCCAGCCTATTCCTCTGCCTGTACAGCTCTAAAAAGGGCTGACTGCACCCCAGCTCCCACAGATGCTAGGGCTGGAGGGTCCCTGGCGACCTCCTCATCTTTGAGGACAAGCTCTTGTGGCCTCAAGGAGAGCCTGGTTTGCCACTCTCTCCTAGGGGAACGGAGCCCATTGGAAGACACTTTCACGGGCCAGCCCGGTCTCATCAATGCCTTCATTTCCACCCATGTGGGGGACCACCCTGAAGGCTACATGCCAAGATCCCTAGAGGGTTCTAGAAAAGAGAGGCTGAGGGGATCTCCTGCCTATGATGTCCCTTCTCCCCCATCGAGGGCCATGTCCCCAAGAGTGACTGTCCAGGCAGCAGCCCTACCCAGCATTCCTGCCACAGATGGCATGGGAGCAGTTAGAGGCCCCAGGGCTGAGTGGCCAGACCCCCACTGCAGGGGAGCACTGCCCCACAGCAGCCCAGACAGGACGCCCGAGGGCCCCTCCTCAGAACACCCAGGACACAGGGAAGGCCAGAGCATCACCACTGTGCCTGCTGACGCTTCCTCCCAGACGACAGCAGGGCCAGAGCCTCGTGCCTGCCGGGAAGGTGAGGCCGGAGCCAGCACCCAGGGCGAGGAGGACCTTAAGATACCTGAGGCTGGGCACCCTGGCATTTCAAAGGCCTCAGCAGCTGGCACCAGAGACGCGACAGTCACCTGCCCTTGTGAAGAGCTCCAGCAGGACAGAGCCACGTCTCTGAGCAGCACAGCCAGCAACTCCAGGCCCAACTCCCCGCAGAGCCTCAGAAATGTCCCCCAGCAGGTGCCCCAGGGGGACCCTCTAGGTCCCCAGGACCCCAAACAGAAGCCTTGTGGCTTTAAAAACAGCCCCATGTCTACTGAGAGCAGCTGCTGGAAGAACCGAGACCCCAGAGGGCGGCCTGTGACCTGCGAGGTCTGCTCAGCCACCTTCCGATCCCGACCAGGCCTAAGCCGCCACAGAGCCAGGAAGCACAGGCTACAGGGGGTCACCTCCCAGCCAAGCCCCCCAGCCCTGGCTGCTCCCCAATCTGGGGAGCCTGCAGCCCAGATGAGCCGCCCCCCTGGGAAGAAAAGCCGCAGGGCACCCGGGAAGGAGAAACCGAGGCACAGGCTGAGCAGCCCCAGCCACACTGCTGGGTCACCTCCGCTCCAGTCCTCCAGGGCTCCTGAGGATGCCCCAAGTCCCAAGATGTCCAAGGGGCTCAGGCAGGGGGTCAGCATTGTGAGAACACCAGTCAGTCCCCCCAGCCAGGAACCACACCCCCCAGGCCTGGTCAAGCAAGAAGTGGGCTCAAGGCCTGCAGAGCCCAGGAAATGGGACTTGCTGCAGAGGGACGACCCCTGTCCCAAACAGGCAGAGAGAAGAGGAGGCAAGAGGCGGGGTAGAGCGCCCATGGGCATCCCCCACGAGTCAGAGGGGAAATCAAATAAGAAATCGAGAAAGCCAAGAGCGAGAAGGTTCCAGGAGGAGAGCGGTCCTCCAGTCTCTCCTGATGTGATTTCAGATAGAAGTCACTGGAATCCATCAACTGCAACTGTCAATTACCCACCCCCTCTGAGCCACTGCCTCGCACAGGAGGCAGAGCAGGAGACGGAGGTCACACAGCTGCCTCTCCTCCTGGCCACAGAACTGGAGGAGACGTCCACACAGAAGTCACCTGGGAAGTGGGTGGCACCTCCAGGGAGAATGGAGGGGGTGCCTCCTGCAGAAGAGACAAGGGAGCCGAAGGCAGCCTTGGCAAGGGAGTCCTGGGGACCCAGAGAGACCAGGACATCGGGTGTCTGCAGAGAACTGTCAAGGGCAGCTGGGGGTACACCTGCAGGGCACAGCAGTGCAGCCGAGAGTGGGTCAGGGCAAGGTGTCTGGGAAGGGCACAAGCCCCCCTGGGGACCCTCAAGCCCCCCAGAGACTTGTGGTTCTAAAGCAGGTGACACCATCAGCAGTTGCCTCCAGGGCCCCCTGTACAATCCAGAAGACAGGGTCCAGGAGCATGAAAGTGTCAGGGACCCTCTGAGCTTGTTTGATGACGAAGCCTCCTTTTCCCAGCTCTTCCCTCTGGGCAACCACTTAACTCGGAAGAAGAACCCCCGAGTCTATGGGAAGCGCTGTAAAAAGCCAAAGCCTCCACCATTGCCAGAGCCCTGGGAGTTCCAGGGCAGTGAAACTCTGCCCTCTGCCCACATGCCCACAGATCTCAGTGACTCAGGCTCCCTCTGCCTGTCCCTCGAGGACCCATGGAGTGACGAGGCCATGGGCCTGCCTGAGTCCTTCCTCCTGGAGGGCTTCCTCAGCAGCAAGATGCCTGGTATTGACCCCTGGGCCCCAGGACCCAGCCTATGGGCCCTGGGGCCTGACCCAGAGGTGGACTGTGCCGAGCAGGAACCCTCCTGCAGTGCCAAGGACCACCCGTCAGAGAGCATCCCTGAGCTGCACATGGTCCCAGCGGCTTGGCGAGGCCTGGAGCTGCAGGCCCCCGCTGATGAGACCGCCTCTTCTCCTGAGGACATGAGCCCTGAGCCCCCCAACCTGGAGCAAGAACACTACAACTGCGGGCTCCCGGGGAATGCCGTGGCTCTTGAGAGGCTCAGCACCAGATTTGAGATGCAAGATATATGCTTTCTGGGACCCTGTGAAGACCCTGTGGCTCTCTCCAACATGAGCTTCTTAGACTTCAAGGCCACAGTGAACTCCCAGGGGTCACGGAGCAAAAGGCCAGAGGAGGTGGCCAAGGCCAAAAGGGCCCCAGTCAGAGACCGGAATGCCAGGGCCAAGAGGACACCCTACAAGTGCAGGGTGTGCTTCCAGCGTTTTCATGGCCTGGGAGAGCTGGACCTCCATAAGCTGGCCCACAGCCCCTCACCGCCCCCCACCTGCTACATGTGTGTGGAGCGCAGGTTTGGCTCTCGAGAGCTGCTGAGGGAGCACCTGCAGGAGAAGCATGTTCAGGGCCGGGCGGGGCTGTGGGCCTGCGGCATGTGCCTGCGGGAGGTGGCCGATGTCTGGATGTACAACGAGCACCTGCGTGAACATGCCCTACGATTTGCCCGAAAGGGGCCGGCAAGGAGGTCCCTGGGAGACCCATCTGGATGCTGGGAGGGGGACAGCACTGTCACACACTTCCTAAGCAGCATGATGGGGCAGGCTTCTAAACCCCACAGGGGCAAGTGCTCAGTTGGCCAGGCAAATGGGGGCCCTGTAGAGAGAGAGAAGCCAAAACCCAAGGCTCGTACCAAAAACTCAAACCAGGATGGCACTTTGATGCCAGACAGCACCTTAGCCAAAAGCAGTCCATCAACCTGTGCAAACCCAGCTCTGCCCAGCAGTTCTGCCACTCTCCCTGGCTCCACCAAGACATGCCCCAGCCTGTCCCCTGCCCCCTGCCCCAACCGAGAGCCCCTACCCCACACCGTCTCAGTGCATCAGGACTGCAAGGACCCCTCCCGAGACTGCCACCACTGCGGCAAGCGGTTCCCCAAGCCTTTCAAGCTGCAGCGCCACCTTGCGGTGCACAGCCCGCAGCGTGTCTTCCTGTGCCCCCAGTGCCCTAGGGTCTACCCTGAGCCCTGCGAGCTGCGTGCGCACCTCGCCAGGGAGCACGGGGTGAGGGAGGAGCTGGAGCTGCAACACACCCCACTGTATGACTGTGAGCTCTGTGCCAATGTCACCCACATCAGCAAGAGGTCCTTCATCTGCAGCTCTTGCAACTACACGTTCGCCAAGAAGGAGCAGTTTGACCGACACATGGACAAACACCTGAGGAGGGGGCAGCAGCCCTTCACATTCCGCGGGGTGCGGAGGCCAGGCGCCTCTGGGCAGAAGACACAGGCCCGGGAGGGCTCACTACCTAGTAAACGGCGCAGAGTGGCCACGCCCAGCAGCGCCCCTGGGCCCGTCGTGGACAGGTCTCTGTCTCTGGGCAGCAGCCCCACTCTGAGCGAGGCATCCATGCCAGCCCTGCTCCAGCCCTGCCTAGGGGCGGCTCCTGGAGGCACCCAGGGTCAGCCCAGGACTCCAGAGAGGCCCATGGATCTTGAGGGCCACCTGGCCAGGGGCAACAATCTGCCCTCTGACTCCCAAGAGTTCATTCTCCCATCTCTGTCTCCTTTCCCAGCAGCCTCAGCTGATGGCAAAGATGGCCACAAGCCAGACCAAGCCCTGGAGAGCCCCCCAGATGGGGATTCCCCAGGAAGCCCTGGGCCTCTTCTCGAGCAGGCTCTCCCTCTGGAGGGATTTCTACCCCAGCCAGGGGCCAGAGGCCAAGCCTCAGAGAGCCTATTCTCAGGGAAAGGCAGGACGCCGAGTGCCCCTGGCAAATGTGCCTCTGACCATCACCCAGAAGCCCCCTCCATGCTCCGGAAGGAGAAGCAGGTGTCCACATGCCACATGGTGTCTGAGGGGGACAAGGGAGTCCCCTCCCATAAGGGGAGTGCCACCAAGCATGGGGGCTGTCAGAGTTCATCAAAGGACAGGCCAACTCTGTCTATCCCCGGCAAAGCACCCAAGTTCCCGGTGCAATCGAAGAAGGCCGTGGCCAGCCCAAAGCCTGGAGAGCCAGCCCGTGGCACTGAGGACAAGCAGAAGCCCACTGCCCTCAAAGCCAAGCCAGGCCCCAGCTCCCAGGGCAATGGAGGCCCACAGCACAGCACCAAGACAGCAGGTGGCAGCCAGCCTCAGCCAGCCAGTGGGCAGCTCCAGAGCGAAACAGCCACTACCCCCTCCAAGCCCAACTGCCCAGCCCAGAGCCCTGCCCCAGACAAGCCCCCCACTCGAGCCCCAGCCAAGGGCTACTCCAAGGCCCCAAGGGAAGCTGGTGACCAGGGGCCCCAAGGGAGCCTGGTCCCCAGGGAGGATAGGGAGGGCAAAGAGAAGAAGAGAAAGGGCCGGGCCCTGGGGCCAAGCAAGAGTGAAAGTGTGGGGAGCTTGGGAAGGGCCCCTTCAGTCCCTGACAAACCCCGCCGGGCTCCCCGGAAGCAGGCTACTCCCAGCCGTGTGCTCCCTGCCAAGACCAGGCCCGGTAGCCAGAGCAGCATTACACTGCCTCAGCCCTCAGAGCAGCAGAGGGGGGAGCCCAGCCACACACACCGGGACTTCAGACGCAGCAGAGATGGACTAGGCAAAGCCTTTCCGCAGGCGAGACCCCTGCACAGGACCCCCAAGAGGGGCAGAGCTGTCCGCGGTGCTGAACATGCCAATCCCCGAGCCTGCTGGACTGCTGAATCCCAGAACGACCTCCTCAGCCAGCTCTTCGGACAGAGACTAACCAGCTTCAAGATCCCTCTTAAAAAGGACTCCTCTGAGTAACTTACAGGAGTGAGAGAGTGCATGGGAGAAGGGCTGGGGGATGAACCCAGTGAATAAGGGGCTCCTGTCTACACTGGCAAGCTTCAATACTCAGAGATAGTTTGATTGGTGGCCACATCTTAATCCACCTGACTTACCATGCAAGTGCTCAGACTCCAGTGTTAGAGCTGAGACTCCAATGCTTGGAGTAGGGCCTGGGGTTGATGGACAGCAATACCCTTCCACCTAGAAGGTGAGGGTGAGGGGCTGGCCAGCAGCAGGCTCTTTGAGACCACGCAGCTGTTTTCTCAGTACCAAGAACTTGAAGAGCAGCTCACACCTTACGCATCCCTTGTGCCCCCTCCTTTGAAGGTTTGGACAGGGTCCTCCCCTCCGTGTCACCTATTAGGGAAGTAAGTTGAGGCAACCACGGTCGGATCACAGCAGGACCCCTCTTGGTCTTGCTGCTGTTGCTGCAATTCCAAAGTGGCCTTACAAATCAAATGGGGGCCTCTCCACCTAGCGACCTGTGAGCTGCCTGGCCCCCCGAGCACATGGTCGTGATGGCCACTATCCACACCACAGACAGAAGCGCTGGTTTCCAGTGCACCTTGACCCCTGAGGCCCAGGTTCCCATGTGGACTGGGAGGAAGCTGCTCAACAGCCAGCTCTCACCAGTTCTTCCTGCCCATCCCCCACACACCCCAGCCTCTGTGGTTGCCTTTCTAGAGCTTTCCTCCTACACAGAGCTCTCGGCTGGCAAGTATCAGCAATTTAGCTCTGAAGTTTCTGGTGCTATTTTCATGTTGTAATGTGAATACAGGCTTCCTTGATTTGTTTTACCTGGGTGGGTTGGGAGGGGAGACAGGCTGGAGAGGTGAGAAGGGGGCTGCATGGAAGGCCCACAGGCACCAGCCGCCCCAAGAAGTCTTTCACTGGCTCCCCGGTCAGCAGGCTCCAGCCCCAGGGTTGCAGTCAGAGAAGCTGGCTGGGACACTCAGGGCCGGGTGTGGCGCTGCTGGCATCTCATGCACTGATGTGACCCAGGGCTCGGTATGCACGTCCTTTTTACAGAATCGTGTCTTCGAAGGGAGTAGGAGTGTGGGAGAGACTTCCTTCTGTTCTTGGTGTCTGAGGTCCAGTTTGTTTCCTTCTGTTTTTTCATTTTTACCTTGGGTACAATGTGCATGTCAAAAGTTTTTATTTTGGCATTTTGAAAGAGACCAAACCAGGCCCAAATCTCCTTTCTAGAAGGTGTTGTGTGCCCCTCAGAATGCCTCTCTAGTGCTGATAAATAAAACATGGGGAACTCTGAGGCTATGCTATGCGAATCACAGCAAACTCATCCTGTCAAATATATTCCCACTATTTTCACAGAAAGCCTCTGCTGTGTGGCATCCGTCCTCCAACCAGCCCCACCCTGCCTACCCACCTGGGCCCAGAACCTGACTCATGGAGTGTCAGCTTCGGCTGCCACTTTTGTCCTGAAACCAGGGCTACCTGGCCCTGTAGAGCCTCCCCCAAGCAGCAGAGCGGTCCCACCAGCCCCTCCAGGATTGGTAACACGTGCAGATAATGCCATAGGGCAGCCTCACTTTGTTTCTGAAGCTTTCAGAGCAGGAAAGACAGAAAATCATTAACTCCGCTCAGTTTAGGGGACACGGGAAGGCAGCAGAGGCAGCATGAGGGGTAAAACCAGGAGACCCTCCCCATCGCAGGCTCAGACCCACGGGGCTCACCCAGACCTGAAGACCCCCTCAAAGACTCCAGTGCCTGGGACATGTGCCTGGAGGGCAAGCGAAGCTGTCTAGAGTCAGGCACCCATCTGGTCCTGCCCTTGACAAACACCTGGGCCCAGCATGAGGGGTATCGCTCAGAGCAGGTCCCCAATAACACGTGCTGGGTAGAGGAGAAGAGCCTCACCAAGCCCTCTCCACAGGAAGAGGGATCCCACCTGTGAAATGGTAACTGGGGCCTCATCACTTCTGTCCAGGCCCACAGACCCCTGCCCCAGCGACACTCCCCTGCCTGCCCGGCTCACCTTCATCCCACCAGGCCCTTGACTGTGCAATTCCCTCCACCAGGAATGCCCTTCCCAGGTCCTCTCCCTAAGTCTTAGCCACTCCCATTGGTGTGCCCCCAGCCCCAGGTGGGCAGCCATGAGGGAGTCAGTGAGGGGCCTGGCCATCCGCCTCCCGTTTATGCACCTGTTCTGCACCGGGAAATGGGCCAGAGGCAGCTCCCACTCTCAGAGGTTTCCAAACAGATCCTGTCAGGAGTAGGGGTTTTGGTCTCTTTAAGGGGTCTCTGTGGCAGGGCCACTCATAGGATGGGCGATCAGGGATGGGAAGAGCCCTGACTGCTGCACAACGGAGACAGGTGGTGTTGGGGTGTGTGAGTTTGAGCCACGTTTGAGAAAGGCTGTCTGGGGACTCGGCATGGAGACCCATGAGAGCCAGCGGGTTTGCAAGACTGGGTGCTCACATTCCTGGGTGCCCCGATTTAGCCCACCATACCTCTGGCAAGGCCTGGGGCCAGCAGCATCTGTATCACTGGGAACATGGTGGACATTCCAGGCTCTGCCCAAATTTCAATCAGATGCTCTGGGGTGGGTGAGCACTCTGTGATGTCACATGCCCTTGGGGTGCTGGCTCCCACAATATTTGGGAACCCATCATGGCTCCAGTCTGCTCAGGGACTGGTGTGAACAAGGCACCTGGCTCCTGTGGCGGTAACCCCCTCCTGCAGCCAGAGCCCCCCAGCGTGCACATGCACAACTGACCAGCAGGTGGCAGCATTTGTCCAGCTAGGCTGGGCACCTAGGCCACTGGCAGCTGGACTCTAGGCCTAGAGTCACCCACCGCTTTCACATGCAAACACCACAGACGCACACCGTAGCCCCAACCCCCTTCCACCTGACCAACAGGTTCAGAAACCCAAGCTTACTGCACATATGTGTGCACCCCTCCACAGCCTTACACAAGCCGGCATGGCATGCAGCCCCACACACCAGCAAACATGGGACTTGCCCAGACACACTGAGACATGAGTGATGGTGGGTACGTCTAGGAGGACCTGGCCCTTGAGAGGCCCCCAGGCAGGCATCCCAAAGTGGCTGTTTGAGCCATGGAGTGGGCTGGATGAGGATGGGCGAGGGTTTGGGCAGGAGCAGGGCCACTGCTCCCTGAGGACCTGAAGAAGTGCCTGGCCATCCTGTAGCTGAGAAAACGGCATAGCGACCCCCACCCCCCCTCACCCCTGAATGTCCTCAGGCAGTGCTGCTGCTTCTGCCCTGGTTCACCATCTAGGAAGTCTGCAGGGTTCCTCCAGGGGCTGCCCTGAGGCAGGCAGGGGTAGGCAGGGGGTGCTAGTAGAAAGTAACATGAATGTCTACATTGTTCAACTGCATCCTCCAATAGGTCCCAAAGCCTGACCCCAATAACCTCTCTACCCCACCAGCTCAGAGACAAGCAGGAGAGAAGATGGTGCTTGTGAGCAAGTGATGAGGTGCAGGTGGAGGGGAGAGGCTGGGAGAGAGAAAGAGCAGGGGTTGCCTGGACGTGGGTGGTCAAGGCAGCCAGAGGGAGAGCAGCTGGTGGTGGAGTGGCAGGCCAGCCTCCATCCCCCCAGACACCATAAAGGGGGAGCTTTGCGAGGCACATCCGCCCGGAGAACTGACTACAGAATGTTACTTACAGGGCTTACCTCAGCTTCTGGGGCCCAAAGGCCATAGAGAGTCCAGTGTCCTGGGAAAGTGTATAGATGACCATGTGCACACAGTGGGAAGAATCCAGTGGGAAGGATCCCACAGGGCTGGCCTCAGAGAAGCAGACATCCACCAGGGAAGGGGCGAATCCTTGGCACTCCGGTGTGGCCATTGTCAGGACTCCTTGAAGAGCCCCCGATGAGGGGATAGGACTTGGAGACTCATTTGTCCTTCCTATGTCACCCATGAATGTGCTGCACGTGGGGTCTGAAAATCCTGCCCTGAGACCACATGACTCCCGTTTCTATGCCGGTCCAGTGGGTGGGCCGCACAATTCTTGCAGAAGCCTGACCGCAAGGCCCGAGGTCCTGCTGCTGTGGGAATGGTGGCCCCAAGCAGCCACACTGAGCCCCTCGGGGCCATCTCTCTTTTCCACCCACTCTGGGCCTGGGCGCCCAAGGCCATGGCCTCTTTCCCACAGGACACTGTCTACCTCACTGACTGGCTGGTATGGCCTTGTAGGCTGCAGCTCAAGGCCACAGGCCTCCTCCCCAGAGCCCCCAGGCAGAGAGGAGACAGGACTGGGCCTCCCAAGGGCCAAGGTTTAGCTGGACCTAAACAAACTGCACCTTTGCCTGCCCTGCCAAGAGACCCCCAGAACCATGCCTGGGGCCTAGGAGGGAGACAGGTGTGTTCAGCCACAGGCCAGGCTCTAGGCTGGGAGACAGCAGACCTTAGGCTCATCACCATCCGCACCTCAGTTTACCCGCTCATTAAATTGGCACAATTACCAAAAACCCTTGGAGACTCTCTCTTAGGTTTAAGTGTTGTGGCTAGACTGGTGGGTCTCACTCCTCTGCCCTCCACTCCCCCCAGCATGCACCTGGCTCTTCCTTCAGGTCTGTACTCAAATGACACCTCCTATCTGTAGCCTCTCCTGTTTAAGGTGGCAACTGCACCCCCAGTGCCCCTGCAGACCCCCACCCTGCTATATAGCATGTTCAACCTTTTGGTGTGCCCCAGGGCCCAGTCCTCAATTGTGGCTCTTGGCCTCCTGCTGCTAGACTCTTGTGTGTGTTCATGGTTTTACCTTTAGTGACTAGAGTAGGAGCTCGGTACATGTTTGTAGGTGGGAAGAAATGAGGAAGGGACAAGGGAGAAAGGAAGGAAGCAGAGCCAAGGGGTGGGAGCAGAGGAGAGGAGGGAACAGGACAGGAGAGGGGAGAGGGGGGAGG
>NW_005356042.1:4442627-4444849 GCF_000412655.1 Myotis brandtii | reverse complement strand
GGCGAGGGGAGAAGGGGGAAAGAAGGAGAAAGAAAGAAAGGAAGTCTTCCTGTGGGTAAGTGTGCATTTCCTATCTGGTGATATAACCACGTAACCCCAGCTCTCAGAGTTGGGAAATGTCCAGATAATACTTCCTTCCAGATAACACTTGCTCCCGGTACTGCCTTGCCTCACGGGGTCAATGGGCCACACTTGGGCAGCTGCATGAAACCATGGCTCTAGCTAACACCCAAGGACCTAGGACGGTCTCCAGGCAACAGCCTTTGTGTCCAAGGATATCAGAGGGGGTGGCTTGTTAGAGATGCTAGCTTTATAGAGGACCACCATGCCCAGGAGAAAGGGCTTATCTGGCGTACTCCCAGGATGACTCTCTCTACTGTCCCTCAGATGGAATCCACAACTGCAGGCAGAACTGCCTGAGCCCAGTCTCCAAGCCAGAGCCACCCACCCACAATGGGGGCAGCCAAGGCAGCAACCCCCCACCTGCTCCCACCAGCCTGGGGGCGCCCAGACAGCAGGCCAACTCCTTCTCTGCCCCTTTTGCAGGCAGCCTCCTGATTCCTAACTTAATTTATTTTGACATCCTTGCTGCCTTTTGACCTCCTTACAGAGTCACATGGTTCTTAAAACTCATTATCCCCCCATTGAAACCGGAAGTTAATTAAACTCTTCACAGAACCAGTGTTGATGAATGTCAGGATGGGCCCCTGATGCAGCAACCCAGCGGCCTTGGGCTGACCTGCAGCTCAGAGCAGGGGAGAAGGGGGGAGCAAGGCCTGGGACAGACGGTCCCCTTTCCCTCCAACGCAGCAACCAGTGTTCATTCTGGAGCAGAGGGTGTGGATTTCCTAGGGAGAATCCACTTACCTGCTGTGTGGCCCTGGCCAAGTGACTTCACTTCTCTGAGTCTCAGTTTACTCGTCTGGCAAATGGAAATTCTAACAGTCTTTCAAAGAGCCATTATAAGCAGACAGTGCATTGATCTGTATTAGTGCTCAGCACAGGGCCCGGCACCGAGGAACCCTCCATGACATTACTCTCATGGCTGCTAGTGTAAGATGACAGAGCACTGAGTGCTGCGGAAGAGGCCTCTGGTCCCCACAAGCTGGAGCAGAGAGGAAAGGCTGAGTCTTGTCTGGGAGCAGTCAGGGGCTTCCCTGAAGAAGGGAAGTGGGAGGGAAGTGCCAGGCAGTGGGAGAGAAGGGTGCATGTGGCAGCAGGACCAGCTTTCGCAAAGGCCCAGCCAGCAGGACACCTGGACGTTAGTTAGTACTAGGAGGTTCAGAAAAGAGGGTAAGAGCAGGGCAAACCAGGGCAGAGGTTATTACCAGCAGCGGGGTCCTGAGTGGCTGTGGGGACCAGTGGGGTGGGGACAGTGGTTAGGGTGGTGACTGAGGGAGGCTTGGAGCACAATGGGGTGGTGGTGATGTGCCAGGGGGCATTTTGGAGCTATAAAGAGGTGAAGTCACAAACATTGGAGGGACAGTGAAGCAGAAAGAGGGAGGGCTCTTCGTGGGTCTGGTGTCCTGAGACCCTTCATCTAGCCTGGCCTTGGGACGTGCTCTGTGCCATAGTCTGCTGCAGCCTGATTCATTTGAGACCCCACCCTCAGCCCTCCCTGCCTTTGCACCTAGTCTTCTCTCAGCTGAGCATGCTCTTCTCCCATCACTCTTTTTTGAGCATCCTCTTTATTCTTCAACTAGAGACCCAGTGCACAAAAATTTGTGCACTCAGGGGGGTCCCTCAGCCCGACCTGTGCCCTCTCGCAGTCTGGGACCCCTCGGGGGATGACCACCTGCTGGCTTAGGCCCGCTCCCTGGGGAATTGGGCCCAAGCTGGCAGTCAGACATCCCTCTGGCAGCCTGGGAGCCCTCGGGGGATGTCCACTTGCCAGCGGGGAGCAGGCCTAAGCTGCAGTCAGACATCCTTAGCGCTGCTGAGGAGGCAGGAGAGGCTCCCACCACCACCACTGTACTGGTAGCCATCAGCCTGGCTTGTGGCTGAGCAGAGCTCCCCCTGTGGAAGCGCAATGACCACCAGGGGGCAGCTCCTGCATTGAGCATCTGCCCCCTGGTGGTCAGTGTGTGTCATAGTAACCAGTCATTCCCAGCCATTCTGCTGTTAGGGTCAATTTGCATATTACCCTTTTATTATATAGGAGTGCCTGGCCAGCCTGGGTGAGGGGCTGATGGCTGTTTGCAGGCTGGCCACAGCCCCTTCAG
>NW_005356042.1:4438947-4442109 GCF_000412655.1 Myotis brandtii | reverse complement strand
TCCTCTATCGCCCGGGCAACCAAGCCTCCTGCTTGCTCCAGCTCAATGGCTGCCAGCTGCCATCTTGGTTGGGTTAATTTGCATATAGTTGCTCTGATTGACTGGTGGGCATGGCTTAGGACATAGCAAAGGTACAGTCAATTAGCATCTTTGTCTTTTATTAGTGTAGATGTCCATCTTAAGTTTATAAAACATTCTGTGGCTTCCTTGGTCATAGCCCAACAATCAGTGCAAGGCCTGGCCTGCAGGAGATGCCACAATTAGCTCCTTCCCCCACCCATAGCAACTGCCCAGCCATGGGCCACCCTCCTCGGGCAGGGCATCACAGAGCATGCCCACAGTTCAGAGGGCAGAGCTAGACCAGACATGAGCCCAGAACCACAATGGCATCAAGAGGAGCCCTGAGAGGTCAGGGGCCACCCTGGGTGAGGAAACCAAGGACTGGATTGGTGAAGGACTTGCTCAGGTCATGCCCTCTAAAAAGGCAAAGACAGTTTTCCATGCTCCCAAGCCAGGGTTAAGAGTAGGGGCTCTGGAGTTAACCTGCCTGGGGTTACAGGAAACTGCCACTTCTGAGCTGGAGGACCACTCTGAGCCTTAGTGCCTTCGTCACTACCACAAGAGCCTTGAGCACTGTGTCCCAGGCCCAGCTTTGCCACTTTCTGCCTGGGGACTCTAATGGCTGTAACCAGCAGAGGGTTGCACAAAGACTTCGTGAAAGAATATGAACCAGCCCAGCTTAGAAAATGCTGGTGATGGACCATGACATCACCCCCTAGAGTGGGCGTCTAGGACAGAGCCATGCTCAGGGGCCTTTCCTGGGACCAGACACCCTTGGAACCTCCTGGGAGGCCTCCAGGGAGCCTGCTATTAGCCTTGGAATCCAGTGAGCAGGGAAACAGCCAGGCCTTGGTCAAGGCAGCCCAACACCATGCAAAGCCCCTTCCAACTCCACAGCAAGCGTTGACAGCCCCCCATTGAGACTGAATGCAATTCTGTTTAATCCACTAATGACTTTTGGATGTGAATCCTGGCACTCCTCACAGTCACACAGGGACAGGTGGAAATTAGGGTTCACAATGGGCAGCCCATGGGGATGGAGGTGGCCAGGTGAGACACCTTCAGCAGCCCTGCACCCTGCTCCTCCTCCAGACAGCCTTCCCTGACTTCCCCAGGCAGAGGCAATTGCTCCCACTCTGGACTCACCAAGGCCTTCCTTTCAACAGCACTTGTTGCTCTTCTTTCCTCAATTTAGCTCCATTATCAACAGGCCTCCTCTGAGGGCATAGTAGTGTGTTCAAGGTCCTATGGCATCACCACTGATCACCAGTGAGGCAGTTTCCTCCCCTGTATAATGGGGTAAAGATAGCCCCCGCAGGGCAGGTGGAGAGAACAAGCATAGAAGGTAAGTGCTCCAGAAACAGCTCTCACCTGGGTCTGGGCTGTTATGGCACTTCATGGGCCTGTGACCTGTGCAGGTACATGGGGCCTGCAGGCCTTGGGAAGGTCCTGTACTTGGTTTAACACTCTGCTGTTGCTGCCCTGAAATTCTTAATTTTTGAACAAGGGGCCCCACATTTTCATTTTGCACAGGGCCTCAAAAATGATGTAGCTAGTCCTGGTCAGCAGGTTCTGTTTCTCACCTGCCTCTGCTCCTAAGTCTCTGGGTGATTTGGATGTGTTTCTCCTCTTGGGGCCACAGTTTATGGGCAAAGAAGTAGCCAAAAGTGATGCCTATCTTCTCATCCTGCACCCAAGACAGATATCACTAATGGATCATGGCTCTTTCTCCTGCTGACCCTCAAGATCCTTCTTAAAGGATCTCCAGCCATTTCAGCAGCACCAACCTGGGTGTGCATGGAGCCCCAGACACAACCCATGGCCACCTCCTCCAGGAATCCCTCTGACTCCCAAATCCCCATCTTTGAGAAGGCAGTAAAGCCCAAAGGGAAGCACAGATAGGTGGGGTGCCTCATTCAGTTGACAAACACTATGGGAGCCCTGGGCTGAGCGAACCAGTCTGCCATGGACCCTGAGCTCCTCAGTGGGGGGGTACAGCACCAGTCACCTGTAGGAAGGCAATACCCACTGGCTCTGGGTAGGAAGCTGTGTGACCCTGGGCAAGTCTCTTGGCCTCCTAGCCTTAGTGTTTCTGTCTGTCCAGTGGCAGTGGGTGGTCCCAGGGTGGACCTCAGCCTCCTGCCCTGCCTGCCACTCTATACTGCCCAGAGACCCCCTGAGAGTAGTGACAGGGCAGGGGAGAGTGCCCAGGCTCCAGGGATAACCCTTCTCCTTATCCATGGAGTGGGGGCAAAGGTAACAGGAGTCAGAATGGTGTGGGGGTCTCACCGGCAGGGGGCTCAGCATTCAGCCAGCCTCTGCATGTGACAGTGGTGATGATTATCTGCCACTAGATGGGTGGCGCTCTTTAGAAAAGGTCTTCCTGGTAGCTCTGGGGCCCTACTAACTCCCTATTTCTTGTGAATATGGGGACAGGGAGCAGGCACCTAATTCAGGGCAAGAACATTAAAAAAAAAAGAATACAATTGTGCTCCTGTTGGGCAACCCTAATGCTGTGTGACTTTGAGCAAGGCTCACTGGAAATGGGGGCCTCTGGGATCCCATAAACATATCCCAAAGGACAAGAGGGTCATCTCTATTTCCAGGATTGGAACAGACAGTACTGACCCTGGGATCCTCGCTCCTTTCCGACTGCCCAGGCGGGAGGGGCGTGGGGATTCGCTCAACCGGCTGAGGGGCCGGTTTCCTGGGCCTCCAGCAGGGCACCCCGCAGAGGAGAGGCTCCGGAGGGGTGACACCCGCTACTGCTGGGAGAGGGGCAGGGACAGGCCCCTAGCTTCCGCAACCTCCAAGATTTCCTGCCAGATCTCAGTCCGAGGGAGGAGGACCCGATGTCCCAGCTTTCCATTTGGGGGTCTCGGCCACTGGGGTGGCGGACCCTGGGGATATCGCATCCACCGGAGACTCGGAGGAAAGCCCCCACCCAAGGCTCCACACCTCAAATCGGACCCAAGACAAATGTGAGGTGTCAGGGCATTGAGCTTCCCGCAGGCTTGGGAGCGCGCAGAACGGAGGGCCTGAGGGCGGAGTTACAGAGTAGGGGGCGGGGCTATGGAAGGCCGGGGCGGAGCCAGACCTCTG
>NW_005356042.1:4420407-4437821 GCF_000412655.1 Myotis brandtii | reverse complement strand
CTCGGCACCGGGGGTCCGGCCGGGAGGGGTGTCCGCCAAAACAGCCGGGATCCAAGTGGCTGGGGGCGCGCCCACCTCGTGGCGGACCCCTCCCCCACATCCCCGAGATGGTGCAGCGATAAGGCGGCCCCGATCTGGGCTCAGATAAAGTTTAAAATATTCCATTCTGCAAGTCCCATCCTGATAAGATCGCTCTGTCGGGACGGGCTGAAATTGTGATCTTATCTCGCGCGGTTGACTCTCCCAGGCTTTGTATCTAGAGGGAGAAAGAGAGACCTGGGAGGAAGAGGGGACACCCGAGGCCGCGTGGAAATGCATGGTCAAGTGGCGGAGACCCGCAGGCGCCCACTACCACTCCCGCTGGCCAAAGAGCCACGTGGCTTGCGGGGGTGGGGCGGGGGCGTGCAGCTACTCAGACCCCTGTGTCCTGTAGCCCTGGTATCAAACTCCAGCCTTCCATGCCTGGAGACAGCCTCTTGGAGGTCCGGCCCGGTCAAGGCCGCAGCGGCAGCAGAAGGTGCGCTCGGACGCCTGCGGGAACACCCACCATCCCTCCAAGTCAAAGAAGAGGCTCCCCCTGGGCCAGGGTCGCCCCTGTGCGCGTCCAAGTTTCTCTCCCATCCGGCCTGCGGGCCACTCCCCGGGGGTCTAGGTGGCCACAGAGTTCACGCTGCCGATGCCCCAGCGGTCAGAGCGCCCCGCACTCTCGGGGGGCCACGCGGCTGCGGGAGGAGCAACAGAGCTAGTGCACAGGAAGCGCGGCTCCCCGCCCCAAGCCAATAATAACTTGGAGCTGCGGCGTCCAGGGCGGAGGCGCGGCACTTCCTCCGTGGGTCGCATCTCCCAGGCGGGACAGACGGTCAGGTAGTCGGGGCCAGCCCGCTGCCCAGCCCCAGGCAGTGGGCACTGCCACTTCTGTTCGCCTGACCACTGCTACCAGAGCCGACTATGCGAACTCCTGGGGGAGTGTCTACTCCCGAGGTTCGGGGGAGGGGGGAACGCAAGGAGGAATCCGGATTCCCGTAATCCGACTCCCTGAGTGTGCAAGTGGGACCTATTTTCAGAAAGTCGCCTTCTATCAAGTCAACTCAAGTATTAAAACCACCCACAGGTCCCGATCTGCGTGCGTTCTCTGGTTTCTTTTTCCCCTCCTCCCCTGTGCGCTACTGATCAGTCTGTTCTCGTGTGTGCGTATGTGTATGTGTTTCAGCGTGATGAGAAATGCAGATAGCGCGGGCAGGGAGATCGCAGGTTGGGAACCGATCGCCAGTGCCGATAAGGCCTAGAGCGGGGCGAGCGCCCCGGCCAGCTGGGTCGGTCGGGCAGTGCGCTTTAAGGACGGGGACTGCAGCTCGCACAAGGGTGAGCCCCCGCTGCCCACCCTCGATGCTCCCTAGACCCAGGCAGAGGTGGGGGCCGGGCCTGGGAGGCGGGGCCGGGCACTCTCCCTGCAGCCCGCGGCCCCGCGAGCCTCCTCCCCGTGGCAGATCTTGGCGCGTTAAGATGCGAGCGCTGATTGTCACCAAGCGGCGGCGCCCGCCTGCCTGCCCTCTGCCCGCGGCTGTGCGTGCGGCCCTCGCAGCTGTGCGCCCGCCACACTGGCCTCACCTGCAACCAGGCCGCGGGTAGGCTGAGCTCGTGGGGCTGCCGTCCCCCGCTCCCTCACCAAAGCCAGGGCGCAGCTGCCCGCGCCTCTGTGTGCCTTTTGTTCCGCGCAGAGATAGATGTGCCGCGCTGATAAGGCGAGTAACCGATGGCGGCGGCGATAGGCGCTTCCATTTATTAACTTCAAACGTGGGAGCGGGGGAGGGCGAGGCGGGAGCGCGGCCTTGGCCGGCCAGATGGCTGACACGATAGGCCCGGCTGCGCTGGCGGGGAGCGCTGGGCAGAGCGAGGCCCGGGACCCCTGGTTCCCCCACCCCGCTGAGCTTTCCTCCCGCCCGGGTCGATGTGAGCTCCGATAAACGCCGGGGCCGGTCGGCCGGATGGTGATCGCCAAGAACGATAAGAGTCCTTATCTATGGCCACCAGGCCCCGCTGGTTCAAGGCAACAACAGAGAGGGGGTGTCTCGCCTGGGCGAGTGGGGGCCTTGGACGTGGGCAAGGGCAGGGGCAGTGGGCCTGCGTCCTCGCCAGGGTTGGTCTGTCTGGGCGAGTTTTCATCCCAAACACACTTAATTGCCAAGAAGTTGATTCTCCCCCCTGCGGGTGGTACAGTCCGTCAAAATGAAAGGAAAGTGACTGTGCTGGCCAGGAGGGGGAAGGCAGGGGAGGATACCCCGCCCCTGATTTCTATTAGATGGTGTGAGACAGCCAGAGGTGGGGTTGGCACCTCCAGCAGGAGATAGGGTGTTTTTCCTCTTGAATCACGTTGGGGTTGGTGTCGTTTCTGGCAAGTGTGAGGCGTAACCTGCTTGGAGTTTACTTAAAAACACACACACACACACACACAACCAAGGTGGTTTCTATTGCCCAGGCTGAGTTTTGGGGGACCCGGTGTGCTGGTTTCTTTTTTAGCATGTCCCCCAAATTAGGAGAGAAGGTCTGTGAACATGTGTACATCTGTCTTGATTCACTCAGAATGTCTTTATTGAGCACTTGCTGTATGCAAGCAGTGGGTCACACCACATTGGGGAAATGGGAAGGGGTGAGACTGGAAGCAGTGTGGAAAGTCAAGACAAGGTAAGGGGTAGAGAACAGATGGGTAGTCAGGGACACTTTCTGGAATGGGGGTTAGGAAGAGGCTAGCTGTGGGTTGCCCCAGGGACAAGGGACAGTCCTCACTTTCCAACTCTGAAAAATGGGATGATGATTCCTGGCTGTTGAGGGGAATAAAGGGCCGAGAGTCATGAGATTCTAGGGAAGGGATGGCCTGTGTGAGGAGGCAAGAATGAATGAGGCCAGGAGGGTGGGGCTGGGCCTCAGTTTCCCTTTCTGAAAAAAATGGGAATAGGCATGCACCCCCAGGTCAGATGGGCTGTCCAGGGGCCACTGAGTCCCTTTATAGTGGGAAAGCCCTTGGAGGCCATGGATCCAAATACCAGGTGGAAACCAAAGTCAGCCAAGGAAGAGACTTCCACAAGAGGCTGGGCTTTGCCTGGCCGGACAGCCCCCATCAGTCCCAGCCCCAACAGCTACTCCAGCTCCATCTCAGATGATGGTGTTTTTCACACATTCTCAGAGTTTGAGTAAACAAATTATTGGTGGCCACAGGATGACTAATTTACTCCGAGCTTCGAAGTCACCCGCCTGCTCTCCGAAGCAGCCTGACGCCCACCCGTGGCTATGCCTTCTGGCGAGGGCCAGTTCCAGGAGAGCCTGGGTTAGGCCCCAAAAAGAAATGAGGTGGTCTCTGTGTGAGTTTTTATGAATGTAAGCGCAATTATCTGCACAGAGCCCTGCACACTTTCTTTGCATGTGTGGGAGGCACCTGTAGTCTGCCTGGCTCCCAGGGACCACCTTGAAATGTCCATCATCCCAATATGGTGGCAGAGAAGCTGGAAAAGAAGGATCTGGGGCAACCTCGCTGCCCCTGACGTGAGCCACCGTTGGCAGGTTACCTTACCTTCCACAGCCTCTGAAAAACAGGTGTGACTGTGCCTGCTGCCTAGAGGTTGACAGGCACCTAAGTTCAGCCTTCAGCTGGCTTTGGCCCCCTCCCCAGCACCCTGGGGGCATGGGGATTGAGCTATCGTGAGCAAAGGGGACAGAGGATTTAGAGACCCAGAAGGATTTGCTCACAGTGCCTGCCCCTGAACCTGGACTTGAACAGGGCTCTTGTGCACTTGAGAACTCAGCCTTTCACTCCTGATGGTGGGACTTCACCCGGCTCTGGACTGTTCCTGGTTTTCCTTTATTCTTGGGCCTCAGGGAACATAGCTCATTTGATAATAATAATAACATGAATAATAGCTAATCCAGAGTTTACTCTGTGCCACACTACATATTAACTTAAAGCAGGTCCTATTCGTATTGCCATTTATATCTAAAGAAACTGAAGCACAAAGAGGTCAAGTTTCTCACCCAAGAAAGTGACAGAGCGAGAATTGAAATGCAGGCAGCTTGGCCCCTCACTCTGAACCAGCATGTCTGAACATCACGATGCTTTCTTGAAGTTCTCTCTTCTCTACCTGTCTCTGGGCTTCTCGGGGCCTCAGTCTCCACACCTGTAGAATGGGCCCCTGGGAGCAGTGACACTCTGGGGTCTTTCCCAGCCCTGCCCTTGCTGCATCTCCCATGGCCTCCTTCCCGAGACATTCCTGTGCAGGAGTGGTCCCCGGGGAGACTTCACCCAGCCCTACCCGGGGGCCTGAGCCTGGCCGAGTCCTGGCCGCCCAGCCAGCCCCTCCCCGGAGGTCACCGGGAGCCCAGCATGGCACCAGCACCGCCAGCAATTTAAATGGGTCAGTTGGGGAAGAAAGGAGGAGGGAATGCGATGCCATTAATTGTACCCCTTATCTCCTGTTTCTATGCCAACCAGACGTTCCTGGGGCTTGACGGGCTCGTGAATAATACTCCCGGCCAGCCTATCTGCCATCGACAGGCCTCCTCCTGGAGGCAGCTGTTGCCTCGCCGATTGGTATCACCTACCCCATAGACCCAGGCCTGGGCCCTCACATAGGATGGCCAAGCCACACTCGGGCACCTGGCTGGGCTCCTGTCCACTCAGCCACTATACCGCTGGATCTTCCTGGAGCTGTCCTTGGCTACTGTCCCCATTTCACAGAGGGGGAAACTGAGGCCACAGCCACATGTGTGTTCTCTGGACCTAGTCTGCTATTCCCCATTCAGGCAGGAGTGGCCTGGGGAAAGGGGATTCTAGCTGCAGAGGGAGTCGTCCTCCATATCTCCTGGCCCTCTGTGGGCCGCAGTGTCCTTGGCTGTGGCAGAGGGGGCAGGTGGCCCCACTGGTAAGAGATCAGCTTCCTTCAAGCTGCACTGCACGTGGCCCTATGAGAAGAGGAGAGCCTGCACTTGCGGCAGCTCCCATCAGGGCTGAGCCCCGCACCAGGGCTATTCACAACCAGAAACTCTGAGGATCTCTCTGTCTCTCTCTCTGTCTCTCTCTCTCTCTCTCTCTCTCTTCCTTTGTTCCCTTCCAGCCTCAGTGCCTTTGCGCAGCTGCTCAGGTCTCCACTCTCACAGGCAGCTTCCTTCAAGCTGCACTGCACGTGGCCCTATGAGAAGAGGAGAGCCTGCACTTGCGGCAGCTCCCATCAGGGCTGAGCCCCGCACCAGGGCTATTCACAACCAGAAACTCTGAGGATCTCTCTGTCTCTCTCTCTGTCTCTCTCTCTCTCTCTCTCTCTCTCTTCCTTTGTTCCCTTCCAGCCTCAGTGCCTTTGCGCAGCTGCTCAGGTCTCCACTCAGAGCCCCTCACAGGCAGATCATTCCTCACCTCCACACCCCACCCTTCCCACAGAGACCTCATTAGTCTGTTTGATCACTCACTCCCTGAGACCAGGGACTGGGTCCGTCCTGTCCCCACAAAGAGGGCCTTCCAGAACTCTGTCAGATAAATGATCTAATGGATATATGACATGAAATGGACATGGCTGGGATCCCAGCTGTGCCACTTAGTGGCCATGGGGCTAGGGGCAACGCCCACCCCATGCGAGCCCCGTTTTCCCCATCTACAAAATGGGGTCATGGCATTGCTGGCCCCTGAGCACCACTGTGAGGTTCAAAGAAAAATACACATTATCAGAAACAACTGCTATGAACCATCCTCCTCCTCCTCCTCCACAGTATCTCTGTGGTCATTCAGGTCAAATCTGTAGTTTCCAGCTTATGTGAGATAGAGAAATCCCTTTCCCAAACTCCCAGAGAGTAAAACACCTACAGGGCCCTCCCCGGGGAGATCTCCGGCCCACTCTCTGGCCCTATGGCCCACAGGGCTCACTGTGCCAGCCCCTGGTGACCAGCCATCCCTCTTCCTGGCTGGCTCATTCCCCCACGACTTGCCAAGTGAGTGCCCAAGCTGTGCAGTCTTGGCACATTGCTTGCCCTCTCTGGGCTGGAGTCTTTTCTTTGTTAGAGGAGAAGGGAAGAGGAGGGGCTGTACTGTTGAGTGGTCAGTGACCCTCCTCGCCTCCCTACCTGGACTGTGGATGGGCCTAGGCCAAGCCATCCCAGAGTTGAAAGGCCACAGGGCCAGCCAGCCAAGTGAGTCTCCTGTGTCCCTGTGCACATTTCACAGATGCAGTGGGAACTAGAGGCCTAAAGAGGAAGGTGGGCTTACCAAGCGTTCCCAGCCAGCCATTGCCTGGGCCAGGAGAAAAGCAGTGGGCCTGGGAGAGCGGGGCCCGGAGGAGTGGGGGATCTCTGCAGGAAGGCAGACTTAGTGGTTGCTGTCAGGGTACCAGGCAGCATCGGTGTGGTGCTCCCTCTCTGCTTCAGTTTGCCCATTGGTTCAATGGGCACATCCCAGTTCAATGCCCTAGTTTTCAGATGAGGACATGAGGCCACAAGAGTTCAGGACTTGAGTCCTGACTTGGGGCAAGAAGGAAAAAGGGAGATGGTCAAGTTCTGAAGGAGGCCTGGGTCCCAGCCTTTCATCTCAACACACAGCTTCCTGGCTGAGCATGTTGGCGAGTGTCTCCTTCATCCTCAGCCCTTGTTCTTTCATGTGTAGAATGTGTGTAACACCGTGCCTGCTCCAGGGGCTCTGTATGCTGAGAGCTCAAAACGGCTGGGGCACAGTAGCAACCGTTGGAACACACCTGAGGTCCCAGATTGGGTAGGGACCTAAGCTGTGCTGCTGAGTAACATGTTGCTCCTTGGGACCGGCAGGTGGGCTAAGGACAGAGACTCTTTTCTTGGGGGCCCCTGGATTCCATCCTCACCTCCATCTTCCACACCAGGGAGCCAGGGCTCTGAGTTCCAGGCCCGGGCCACCCTCTAAGGGCTGTGGGCTGCAGGCCAGCCCTCACCTCCAGAGTGGGAGACCACTGTAGTGTTGGCCACTGCTCAGCCTTGAGTCCTGGCCTCATTGTGACCCTGGGGCAAGTGGCTTCTCTCATGCCTCAGTTTCTACTTTTGAAGGAGGAGCTTAATAAGAGCAGATTCCTCCTGGGGCCTTCATGAGGGGTCCCTGAAATCCCAGGTGCAAACTGTAAGGTGCTGACCTGGGGTTGTGTCCTGGGTGGACACTGGGGCCCTGAGAGCTGCTGGCTATATTACTGATATTTTGCCAGATACCCCAAGGGCCCTAACTTCTGCCTTCCTCTCCTTTGGGTGTTTATTTTTGAAAATGGAAGGACTTGTGGGCAAGGGTGCCCTGACTATACCACACCCTGGGCTGGGTCGGCCCCATACTCAAGCCCTCTCAGTCCTTTCCTGCACAGGGATCTTACCTGCTGTTATATTTATCATCATTAGTTGACTCATTTTACAGGTGAGAAAACTGAGGCCCTGGGAGACTGTAACCTGTCTGGGTCTGTGATATGGAGGTGGGCAGAGGTCTATCTGGGCAGTGCCTGCTCAGCCCTCCAGGCCATCTCCCCCAGTGTTCTGTATCCTCCTGAGGCCTCTCCAGCCCCCCCACCACTCCTTCCCCTTCCTCATGGCCCCATGTTTGGGAGAAGGCAGTGGCCCCGCTCAGACAGGAATGTGGTAGCTGACCTTGGGCCAGAGCCTGGTAAGGCAGATAAGCAGGCCCTCCCCTTGGCCTCCTGTCCCTCCATTCTGCCCTCCCTGGGCCGAAAGGCTGTGGACTCTCAGAATTTTGTTTTCCCCACCTGTAAAAAGGTGGTGGGGTGCTGGGGTGCAGTTTCCATGAGCCCAGGCCTGGTCAGAGCCCACCGCAGCTGCTCCTGGTTCCTTCAGTCCAGTAGCTGGAATGGGGACAAAGACCCCGTCAGCCAGCCAGTGTCTGAAATCACCTACCTGCTAAGCACTTTGCAGGCATCCTCTGTCGTGGTTCTCCCAAAACACACTCAGATTAGGGTTCCCAACCTATTTTGCACACAAAGAAATGAAGGATCAGAGAGTGTGGGCGGCTGCACCTGAGTGACACAGCACATAAGTGATATGGAGAGGGGATGGATGGAGTAGTCTGTGTGAGCCCTGCCCCGGCTCCCAGGCCGGGTGCCTACGTTCCAGTCCCCCAAGAACTGGCAGGTGTGTTGCTTCCTGGCCAGGAGGGTAGACCACAAGGGGATCTCTGAACATGGGTATTACTGCCACAGACAGGTAGAATCCTGGGGTCGAGGCTCTTGGACTCTGTGGCTATGAAGCAGTTACTTTGCCTTCCTGAGCCTGTCTCCACTTCTGCAAGATGGGGACACCGGGCTGAGCTCTGAAAGTACCTGGGCCTTGTGCAAGTCATTGAGCCTCTATGAGCCTTGGTTTCCCCCTACAAAATGAAACAGACCTCTTTAGGCATCTCAGTGAAACAGATGAGACTTGACGTAGAAGGTATAGCCTGGGCCAGAACTGGTGTGTCATTTTTATTGTTTTATAAAATTAAAATGAAGAGGACAGAGGGGTACCTCTCCCCTCTCCAGGCTCCAGGCTGCTTCCTTTTGGTTCCTCGTGATGTCTTCAAGCCCTCTAGCTTTCCCAATCTGCCCGTCACAGTCTTCTGCCTCAATTTCCCTTTTCTCCATCAAGCCCCCACCCTGCGAGTCAGACCCAGGGAGTAGGAGGGGGAGGGGCCCCAGGGCCAGGTGGTCTTGGCTGCTTCCTGCAGTAGGGTTTGGGGGAAGAGCTTCCAGAGGGCCCCCCAGTAGAAATAGGACCTTGCAGGCAATGGTGAGTCCATCCTGGACATTGCTGGATTCTCAGCTCCCAGGGAGGAATTGAGGGGCTGCCTCTCGGCTGGTCTTTGGGCTGCTCTGGCAATAGGCACTTAGCCCCTTAAGAAAGGAGAGAAATCCAAGGCAGAGCTATGCGCAGCCGTAGGGCCTCTCCTGGCCTCCCCCATCCACCCTCAGCTTTTCTAGAACCCCAAGTTCATTCTCGATCACCCCAGGCTTGTTGGTCATTTGTCACTGCAGCAAGCATTAACCGAGCATTTCTTAAGCCTTTACTCTGTGCCGAGGACTTTAGCTGTGAGCTCACAGCCTTCCACGAGTAACCTTCAAGGGAGGCTCATTGATTAGCCCAGTGCACAAAAGGGAAACTGAGGTTTAGAGAGTTTGAAGGTCAGACCTAACACTGCAACAAGTTCCTGGGGGAGGGAGGGAGAAGATGGACATAGTGGTGCTTTCCAGGGTAAAGCTCTGTGCTCCTTGCTGGGCCTGGCCATGTCCAAGTTCAAGTTCAGAAACTAAGGCCTTCCTGTGGTTCCAGGCAGCATCCAGCTCTGGTCACCATGCACTTCCTCACTGGCTACATGACCTTCGGTGAGTCCCTTCCCTTTTCTGGGCAGAGCCCACTGGAGTGTCCCCATCCTACTGATATTTTCTGCTGCCAGGGCTTGGGGCTAGAAAAAGGTCCCAGGCCAGGGACAGGGGATCCTGCAGGTCTCAAGGGTAGGAGGACAGAATGTTCACAGCACAACCCCACCTGTTGTGCCCCCACACCACCGTCCAGCTTTCCACTTCATGGGCCTGGCACAGCTCAGGAAGGCCTGGGACAACCCAGCCCACTGGGAACTTGAGGCCTCCTGTCTCAGTTTCCCCTCCTATTCGATATACCCATACCTGGCTCCACCAAAACCAAACATTTTCCCAGAGAGCAGAGGAAGAAGCCCTATACTCATCTGGTGACCTTGAGGGTCAGCTGGCACCCAGGTCCTCGGGGGCCAGAGCAAGGCCAGTGGTCCCCCTCTCCCTCCCGGCTTTGCCAGCCGGAGCCCAGTCTGCCCCGAACTGTCTCCTGGTCCGGGCCTCTGGCAGGCGCAGGTTTCAGCTCCTGTGATAACTCGGAAAGTTGAACTGGCCCCATTACTGCGCTGAGATGGTTGGCGAGATACCACCTTGATAATGGGGGAGATACAGCCTCTCCGTGGCCAATAGCCCAGCCTCTCCACCCATTAACATTCCCCACCAGCGATCCGCTCCTGCGCCTATCTCCTCCATTTCCACTCCTCCCGCAGATAAGAATGGAAATTCTGACTTCATAGCTCACTGATTAAAGTGTCTGGATTTCTTGATAATACACAGATAAATTATGTTTTTGAAAAAGAAGGTAGGGAGGAGGGTGGGGAGGGTGGGGGCCCTGGAGGGGAGCCCTTGGCTGTCTCTCCAGCCTTTCCTGGCCCCTGGGCAGGCCGTGCACCTCAGAGCGTCCAGCATGCACCTCCCAGGTTTTGGTTCAAAGTCAGCATCCAGGAGCCAGCTGGGAAGGCAGAGCAGGCCTCCCTCAGAAGGAGGAATCACGTTGGAGGGAATTGTGCCCAGGCCTGAGGGGCAACCCCTCTGGGGGGAACTATTGGGCACCCACTGTATAACCAGACACTGTTTTAGGTGTCCAGGAGACACAGAGACCTGAACAAGCAAAATTCCCAGTGGGGCTGGGTGGTCCCAGGTCCTCCTGAACGATGCCAGGCCTGAGCCAGGAGTTGACCTGCCTGCCTGGACTCTAACTCTTAGGGAATAGCTCTGTGCCTCAGTTTCCTCATCTGTCAAATGCACACAGGCTGTGGAGAGGGTGCAGTGTCCTCAAAAAGGCAGGAATTTTGTTTGTTCAGGTCTCTGTGTCTCCTGGACACCTAGAGCAGGGCATGGTTATACAGTAGGTGCCCAATAAATGTTGAGGGACCAAGCAACGCCCCATTTGCCAGTTGGGGAAGGGAAGGGCTCCCTCCCACTTGTCTCCCTGCCTCGTCCCCAGCCATCCTGCCTTTCGAGGCCTGCCCGGCTGCCACGAGTGACAGCAGCACCCAAATGGGACTGAGGTGCCATCTCCGAGTCTGTCTGGATAAAGCCGCATCCTTCAGCTGATCCGAGATCCTGCGCTGATGGTGCGATTAGCAACGATTAGGGCTGGCGTGTGGCTAATCCTCCTGCTGAGGGACAGGTGAGGCAGCTGTGGTGAGGGCGGCGCCTGCAGAGGGACACCCAGCTGTTTGGGAGGGGAAACCAGGGCCCTGGCAGCCTTGACATGCCAGCTGGGCTAGTGGTCAGGCAGAGCCCACCTCCCTCGCTGCAGAGAGCCCTCCAGAGGGACTGCAGGGGCTCCCGGCAGGCACAGGGCAACGGGCCATTTCCCCCCCTTTCTGCAACTCTTTCAAAAATGAGATTCTCTGTGAGCCCAAAGGCAGGAAGCCTGAGTGGACAGTCAGCGGCATTTGTGGATGGCTCTGGGACTCCCCAATTATAACAATCCTAATGGTGGCCATTGTTAGATAATACCTTCCTTTACTAGGCTGTTTGCCAGGCCTGGACTTGACCTGGGTTATCCTGAAGAGTACTCCCAGCAGCCCTGAGAAGGGCATCTCTGACCTCATTTCTCCTTGGAGGATTCAGACTCAGAGAGGTTGAACAATTCACCCAAGGTCACACAGCATGGGAGGGAGCAATAAAGACCCTGGCTTAGAGGCCTGGTCAAGGTGAGCTACTGCTCTGAACCACACAGCCGTGTCCAAGAGCAGTAGATGATAGGTGCCTCTACATCTGCCCCCAGAAAATTGGCTCCTTTTATGATAAAGTTGGTTTCTTTCTGTCTTTGGGAGTTTGATTTATTTCAGTGTTCTAGGGGAGGTCAGCTATTTTTTAGTAAAATTAGTGCATGTACAGGTGAGGGGGACAAGTGTAGAGTGGGGTACCTGGGGTTTGATTCCTGCCCCCTGAGCAGGTGGTCTGGGCAAGTGACTTAATGTTTCTGGATCCTAGTTTCCTCAGCAGAACAATGGGCATGATCTCAGTTCTGGCCTCCTTGCCTTTGAGGCATGAGAAGGAGAGAAATGGGTTAAGCATCAGGAACTCAGGGGTTCTCTGAGGGGCATGGACAGTAGGGTGGGCAAAAGTAGGTTTACAGTTGTGAATATGGGAACCAGAGTTTATTTTTGTATTATTTATTAATCACTATTATTGTCCATATAAACAACTATACATCTACCATTGCCCCACCCTGTGCGGGTCTGCCTGCTACACATGCTCCACCAATGCTACCAGCACTCTTCCCGGACTTTTTTGGCAAATAGCTCTGGTTTGCAGAGGCCCAGGGCCCTGTCAGTGATGCAGGTGGTTCTAGAACATTTGTCCTATGGGCCTGGGAGTCCATTCCTTGGAGAACCTTCCATTTTACCAGAGCCGGAGGGAACACAGAGAGAGTGTGGGGTCCAGCCTGCCTCCTCTCTGTGGCTCACAGGCACTGCCCTGTTCTGAGCCTCAGTTTCTACATCTGTAAAATGTGGCTGGAGATACTTACAGGCCTTGGGCTGAGAGTCAGGCACCTGCTGTGGCCAACTCCCCTGAGGGCTCCCCATTCCTATGCAGCTGTGCCCATCCTGGCCTCGCAGGATGTCTCAAGGGAGGAGCTCAGCACCCAGTCTCAAGGCCCAGATTCAAATCCCAGCCCCACCCACTTTTGTCCTGTATCCTCTCTGAGCCTCCCTGCCCTCCTCCATGAAGTGGGGAGTCATCCCCCCTCAGGAGAGCCCTTGAGTGAGCTAATGAGAGGGACCCAAGGTCTTCACTCTGCAAGGACCCATGTGCCCACTGCTATTGACAACCACCCCAGGACACCTGCCCCTTCCAGCCGAGAACTCTGGGCCAAGATGCTGTGTGTGTTGGACACAGCTGGAGGGAGCCTGAGGAGGAGGCCCTACCCCTTGGTTGCTACACTTGGGGGCTGGGTGTGGGGGTATGTCCCACCCTCCCCCTCCCCAACAAGACAGAAAAAAAGAAAAGGGAACTGTGATAAAAAGGGTGATAGGCCTGTGCGGTGGAGGAGTCCTATCTCTGTTATCTATCTGCCGGCTGCTCTGAGCAGTTCTGTTGTTTCCCTTATCTCACCCACCAAAATGCCAAGAACAAAAGCACGAACGCACTCATACACACACACACCCGGGAGCCCACCGCCCCACAGCTCGTGCAGTCCCAAGAACGTGGTGCCACTAGATCTAAGGTGAAAGCTAGGGGGTTCAGGTTCTCTTAAAGCTATGATCATCATCATTTTGCAAAGGAAGCCCAAATATAGCCCTCCCTGAGACAAGGCAGCTAAAATTAAGAAGTTACCCTGGAAGGAAGGACCTAGCCTTGGGGAGGGCAGGGGGTAGGGGGAAGGAGAGACAAAGCTCTAGCTGTGCTGCTACACCCTGGCTGTGTGACCTGGGGTCAGTATCTTTCCCCCTCTGAGTTCCTAATTGGGGGTAGGGGAGTAGGTAGAGTATGAGGATTTAAGGGAACCTTAGAGGAAAAGGAAGAGCCTGCACTATAACCAAAGTCTTCCCCAGGCTGCAAGCAACCGACCCATTGTGTTCCAGGCTTGGGGCTGGGGCAGGCCAGTCACCCAGAGCCTGGCAGTCTCAGAACTTGCTCCCTAACATAGTCTCCCCCAGAGCCCAGTCTAGCCCCTCAGGGCCCAGGCCCCCAGCCTGGCATCCCAGAGCCCGGTACCCCCTCTAGCTTGACATCCCCTAGAGTCCATCATCTCCACAGCACAGCTCCCCTTTCCTGGTCTGGCACTTCCAGAGCCCAGCACCCCCAAATCCTAGCCCAATCCCCCTCAACTTCCCCCCAGAGCCCAGCCCCTCAGAACCCAGGTCCCTCAACCTGGCACCCCAGAATCTGGCATTCCCGGAGCTCTAGGCCCCCAGAACCCAGCCCTCCCCCCACTCAGAACCCCTTGCCTGATCTCCCAGCCAAGGCCCCTCCAGAGTTCAGTCCCCTGAGCCCAGCAACCCTAGCTTGGCCCCCCAACCCTGCCTACCCAACAGCTTCCCTGCAGGCACCCCCTCAGCCAGGGAACCAAGGTCCTAACTTGTATGTTGGCAGCCAATGGAAGCAGGGTATGCAAATAAGCATGAGTGTGACACAGGGATTGGCTGTTCACTGAGGGGTGGGGCCACCTCCAGTGTCCCAGCCCAGACCTTGGCCGCCTGGGCCTGGTGGAAATCCCCTCTTCCCAGGCTTTGGAAGGGCCGGCCTCTCCAGACCTTGCTGCTGAGGCTATCCATTTGCATGAGCAGAGGAATGGGCAGGTTGGCCTTAGATGACCTCCTGCTGACCCTCAGAGCGCAGACCCCCACGGCCTGAAATTGGGGGCCAGGATTTGTGTGTTCCTGAGATCAGCACTGACAACTCTGACTCCCAGATGGGAACACCAAGTTCAAAAGCAGGGTGGGGACAGCTCAAGGCTGGCCAGCCTCCCCTTCTACTCCCTGTGTCTGGCACCTCCAGACCATGTGCATGCTGTCCCCCGACTCTCTGCCCTCCTCCAGCTATGATTTTTATCTAGAACTTGGCTCTGCCAGGCTCTCTGTAGCACCAACTTCATGAATGACAGTTCCAACCCGTTTGCCAGACCTGCTCCCCGCTCTGTAAATCTGAGGGTCTGGTCTCTGCCTCCCAGGGTGGTTTCTGTGTCCTCCAGCAAGCCCTGTTGCTCCCGAGCCTCAGTTTCCCCATCCACACAAGGAGAAGGAAGTTCTCTGGGGGCTCCCTACTCTTTCTGTGGCTGTGGCATACTCTAGAAACTTGGGGTCTTCCAGATTTCCCATTTTCAGAAATTTACATGACAGGAAACCATGTCTGTAGGAAGTGTTCAAGCAAGTTTGGGGCATTCTTGTGTTCAAAGTCACTTTGCACCCCACGGGATATGTTGTCAGCAAGATTGGGCCCAGGTAGGCCCAGCCAGAGCCCCCCGCCCCCCCTCAGCTCCCATGGCACCAGCAGGGCTCGGTGACCCAAAAACCAGCCACAGGCGTGGGTGTTTTCAAAAATGCGTAAGTGGAAAATAGCAGAGAGGTGAGAAGGGAACGAGTTTGGGCTGAGATCTAAGGGGAGGAAACGAGGAGGGGGCCGTCGGGCCAGTACCAGACTGCCACTATATGACCTCAGCCGAGCCCCTCGCCTCTCTGGGCCTCTGTCCCCTACCCTATAAGATGGGGTGATGGTGCCTCCCAGGGGTGGGGAGGGGGGGTCACAGGGACTCGGTGCATGAGAGTGGAAGGACAGTCTGGGCAGCTTCACTTGGGAGGGGTCTCCTAACACCTGCCTGGAAATCTCTCCGAGAGGAGTCCCCATTCTGCCAGCATCTCTGTCGTCCCCAGGACAGTGCCAGGCATACAGTAGGTGCTCAATAAGTTATCCCTCAACTGATTTCTAAATCTATTTCTATCCTGGCCCCTCCCAGGAGAATAAAGCAAAACCAAGGGGAAAAGGAAACTGGAAGAAAAAGTTAATGCCTGCAAGAGAACGTGTCATAGACAGAGCCCTAAAGTGCAGGAGCTGGGGTCCTTACACAGTGGGCAGCAAGGCCCCTGTCCCCAAGGCAAGATTGGGACTCACTCCTTCATGGGCTGGCTGCCTGGGAACTGGGACATACAGGCTGACCTCTAACTTATAATGAGTATCTATTGGGCGGGGTGGCCCTGGACCAGGGACCCTGGTGACCTTCACAGGTGGGGCCTCCCTCAGTCCCTGCCCTCATGGAGACCAAGGTTGGTGGGGCGGTAGAGAAGAAAAAAATCCCTAACAATGGAGGGATCCCCTGTAGCTGGAGGACTGGTGGTCAAGAAAGGCGAGGTGGCCACAGTGAAGCAGACTTTAAGCAGAGACATTGGGATGGGGTGTGTGGGGAAGAATGTTCCTGGCAGAGGGAACAACACAGGCGAAGCTCTGAGCAGGGGATGAGATATCATGGTGAGAGATGTGCCAGGCCCCTGCCGTGCATTGACCAGCACAGTCAAGGCCCAGTTCAAATGCCAGCACCACCTCGGTATGCCGCCTAGCCCTGGCTCCAGGACAGCCACATGGCCTGGGGGCCCAGGATGTGAGCTGGGATAGAGGAACTGTGCATGGGACTCTCCCTTTCCTCCTCCTCTCCTTCTTCCTCCTCCTCCCTCTCAAGTACCAGACTTTTCCTCTCCACTTACTCTGTCCTGGCCCAATGGGCTCTGGGAATCCAGATGCAAGCCAATGTTTGACAAGTCAGAGGGTTTGGCTCAAAGCTGTAATGTCCAGGCCACAGGTGACTGTCATCACCGTGGCCTCATTCACCCTAGAGGGGTCAAGGTTGCCGGTTTTGGAGCCACAGGGCCTGGCTGCAAATCCCAGCCCTTCATTCGCTGGGTCCCCTTGGGCCAGTCATCAAAACCCCTAAGCCTCAGATGGGGCCCTCCAAGGTGGTGAGGAGCCCATTAGGGGCTGTATGGACTGCTTTGCGCAGGCCTGGGGCTTGATCCAGTCTCACTGGGTATTCCTGGGCTGCAGGGCTTGGAGATAGATGCCAAGGAACTCTTAGACCCTTCATCAGGAGCCTAGCAAGGCCAAACTGTGACCAGCAGCAGAACTTTGCCCAGGGCCACTCATGGGATGGGTCAACTGGTCTGGCCTGCCTTCTGGACTCTCCATGACCCCTCAGCATCCCCATCCCGTCCATGGATGCAGGACCAGACAGACCCCAGCAAGCCCTAGCCTCAGTCTCTACATCCGGCAGATGGCCTGAGGCAGCATGGTGGTGGGGAAGCCCATATCACTGTAGGGGGCTATGCACCTGGGTAGGAATCTGTGTCTCTGAATCCCTGAGGAAAGGAACAGACATTTAATGGAGCACCTGCTGTGTGCTCCTTGGCACTAGGTGACAGATTTTTTTTTATTGTAGCAAAATATACATAAAATTTATCATTATAATTCTTTTAAGTATACAATTCAGTGGCATTAAATACATTCACAAGGTTGTGCAACCATCGGCGCTATTTCCAAAAAATTACCATCATCCCAACAAATACTGTCACCATTGAACAGTAAGTCCCCACCCCCACCCCCCACGAACCCCCACAGCCTCCATTCTACTCTCAGTGTATGAATTTTTTAAAATATATTTTTATTGATTTAAGAGAAGAAAGAAGAGGGAGAGGAGATAGAAACACCATTGATGAGAATCATTGCTTGGCTGCCTCCCGCACGCCCCACACTGGGGATGGAGCCTGCAACCCGGGCATGTGCCCTGACTGAGAATTGAACCATGACCTCCTGGTTCATAGATCAACGCTCAACCACTGAGCCGTGCCAGCCGGGCTCTGTGTATGAATTTGAGGCTGATGTTTTAGCCCCTAGTTTTCAGTTGTAACAGGCTCAGTGTGGACAAGGGCCCTGTCCTGCAGGATTTGAGGGCAGGTGTCTTCCACCCCAGATTCCTGGATGCTGTGGCTCTGGACCCCATGGGGATGTGGGCCATCCTGAGCCAAGAGGTACAGTTTCAGGCCCTGCAGAGTCTCCAGCTCCTCGCGGGACCGGGAAGGTGCCTGGGTTTCCCCATCTGTGCCGTGCGAGCAGAGTAGATTTGCTGCTTGAGACCTG